>NW_020955968.1:144430-146502 GCF_003031625.1 Empidonax traillii | reverse complement strand
TAGAATTCTATCAGATTAACCAGAAGCTTAGTCACTTGAAGATGAAATACCTTTAAACTTTGACTTGTCCTTGGGTTGACAGATGCAATCACAATTTGTTGCCATGCAGAAACTCATTATATGGTAGAAGACATTTAAAAAAAACTAAAGCCCCCAAATGAAAAAGTGGATATGGAATTGAAGTTTGTTTCTTCTTACTTTTTTGTAAGTGGAAATGCTGCCTTTCGATTAAGGAGTTAACTTCCTTCATAGTAGCTTGTGTAGGGCTGTGTTTGGGATTTGTCCTGAAAACAGTACTGTTAGGGCAGAGATGTTTCTGTTATTGCTGTAGAGTGCTTACCCAGAGTCAAGGTGTTTTCTGTTTCTCACAATGCCCCACCAGTGAGGAGTCAAGGGGTGCTTGAGAAGGTGGGAGAGGACACAGCTGGGACACCTGACCCCAATGGACCAAAGGGATATCCCATATCGTATGACATCATGCTCAGCATATAAAGCTGGACAAGAAGAAGACAGGGTGGGCGTTCAGCATTTGTCTTCCCAAATATCTGTTACATGTGATGGAGGCATGGTCTCCCAGGGATGGCTGAGCATTTGGGAAATATTGAAGGAATTTTTTGTATGTTGCTTGCATACACAGCTTTTGCTTTATCTATTAAACTTTCTCTCAATCCACAAATTACCTCAATTTTGCCTTTTTAATCCTTTCCCCCATCCCACATGGTGAGGAATAAAGAAGCAGCTGTGTGATGATTAATTCCCAGATGACACCTTCTTATTCCTTATCTTTTTGGGGAGGGAAAGGAGTTAGAGTTTTCTTTAAGTTTCAGTTCTTATTAGGGGTATTTATTAATCAATTTATTTTTAGCCACGGTTCAGCAAAGTATGATGTAATTATTAGCCAGTGATAAGAATTTTCTGTATTTTTCAGTACTTCAGCAGTGTAGTGAGTTTGAAAAAAATGTTCCTTTCCTTAGTTCTTGATTTTCCCCATAAGAGAACTGGAAGATTATCCTTGTGATCCTTTTCAACAGAAGAAACATTAAATAACACCAAATGGCTATTTGCAGTCTGCCAATTTTATTAACTTTATCCTCTCTGTCTCCTGCCATCTACAAATCAAAATGGCCTCTATGGGGCACTGCTAGAATTTCTATTTGAGATCAGAGTTTGGAAGAGGTCAAGCAGACTTCTGTCAAGAGGTAAAGCAGAGAGAAAGAAGGAAACAACTGACCTAAAGCAATTCACATTATTATGATGGTTTGACTTTTGGTCAAAGCAGACTTACATCTGAATAGCTCTGTTGGCAAGGGGAAGGAATTTTTCCCATGGAACATTTTTGAACTGAAGAGAAATCACTACTTATTTTATTTTGATGGAACAATGTTGTAAAAAAATGATGGGACTGTGACTTGTGACTGAAGGCGTGGGCTTGTCCCTGACCTCAACCTTTAACTGGCCCTAAATAAGTTATGCCTCTGAAGCTCAGTTTTTCCTTCTGTGGAAGCAATTTCTTACCTTCAAATACATGTTAAGGCTTTGTGTCCTCAGATGAGAAATGTTATTGGGTCATCTGTAATGGTGACTGTAAATTCAAGTGTCCTTCCTGCCAGCCTTTACACTTTCAAAGCACAAAAAGCCTCCAATAGCCTCTGTTGTTCTCAAGCCCTGGAATTTGCTCTGGGACCTTGAGAAAAATTTCTGCTATTCCACAAGAGCAAAAATGCCCTCCTCAGGAACCCGTCCCATTGTTCTCTCATGAGGAAAAATAGTTTGCCCTCTTCCTTATATTAGGGATCCTACAAAAATATAGCTCTTCTTCCGAGAGGCCAGACAGTAACATTTAAATGACTGGAAAGAAATACAATGTCGTTTTGCACAGGAGATGTTTGCTAAGGCTCCTTTCCTCCAATACCCCTGGCACAGCTGTCCAAGGAAGCAGGCTTTGCTGACTCCAGAGCTAATGAGGGACTGTCTCACAACCTTGGCTTTCATGCTCTGATGGCTTCTAGGACAAGATTTGCTCTGCAGTGGCGTAGTCCAGCATACAGATATGGGCTGGCCTGGAGTCACTG
>NW_020955968.1:0-144045 GCF_003031625.1 Empidonax traillii | reverse complement strand
GGCTCCTTTCCTCCAATACCCCTGGCACAGCTGTCCAAGGAAGCAGGCTTTGCTGACTCCAGAGCTAATGAGGGACTGTCTCACAACCTTGGCTTTCATGCTCTGATGGCTTCTAGGACAAGATTTGCTCTGCAGTGGCGTAGTCCAGCATACAGATATGGGCTGGCCTGGAGTCACTGGACCCAGTGAGGGTGCTAGTGAGGGTATTTTTTCTGCCCCAAGCAGTCATGGGGATAAGGAGACGTGTGAAACTCCAGGAAGGGATGATCTGAGCTACTGAAACAGATGAGATGGAGATGAAGGACGAAAGTTTCTTCTGAGTTGCTTGGGCTTATCCTTAGCAGAGTGAATTACTTTTAGTGGCATAGTATGGAGTGGTAATACAGGAGCACAAATCAAGAAATGCTGATCAGCTATTTCTAGTCTCAAAGCTCATTACAGTATTGCAGAAAAACAAGGAATATGCTTATATGTGTTATTAGCTTCCTGTCATGCTGGTACATTACAATTACCTAAAATGTGATAGTTTCTCAAATATAGAGCAATGGCACTCAATAAAACAATTAAGTTGCAACTTATGAATGCAGTTGTGCTGGTAATTGCTGACTTAACTACTCAAATTTGCCTAATTATACAGTGACTTACCAGAAATTCCTTACTAATGTAATTAAATTGTGCCAAATTGAACAAGGTGAGCATTATAATCTAGAGATATTCACTTGCAGAAAACTGTTTTTGCTATTAATGTCTCTTTTCTTGTGCCATGACTTCCCAGTGTGAATGATATCAAGGTGAAATCTGCCATACATCATGTACCTGATTTTGATCTTTTTACAATCAATTCCTCTGCAGTTTGCTTAGCAGAAACTACAGGTCCCTCCCTCTGTATTAAACAGACTCTGATTCAAGAATGGGGTTAAGCTAGCAGTTATCCATGTTCCACATTGTGCTAAGGAGAGTGTACCACCCCCTATCCCTGGTAAATGAGAAGGTAGAAATGATGACAGCAGATATGAAGAAGGTTGAGGTACTCAATGAATTCTTCACCTCAGCCTTCACTGGCAGTCTGGCTTCCCAGATCTCTCAAGTCCCTGAACCTCTAAGAGGGTGTTGGAGAGGGAGAAGTCCCTCTCATTGTAAGAGAAGAACAGGTTTGAGATAACTTGATGAAAACAAATATCCACAAGCCCATGGGGCCCAATGGATAAAACTGAAGTGGGCCCAGAAGGACCTAATGAAGTTCAACAAGTCCAAGTGCAAGGTGCAGCACCTGGGCCAGGGCAATCCCAGGCTTGAGTACAGACTGGGAGAAGAACTCATTGAAAGCAGCCCTGCAGAGAAGGACTTAGAGGTTCTAGAGGATGAAAAGCTGGACATGAGCCCGAAGGTCAGTCGCATCCTAGGCTGCATCAAGAAAGGTGTGGTCAGCAGGCCAAGAGAGGTGATTCTCCCCCTCCACTTTGCCTTTGTGAGACCCCACTCGGAGTACTGTGTCAAGGTTTGGAACCCTCTACACCAGAAAGACAAGGAACTGTTAGAGTAGGTCCGGAGGAGGGCCAGGAGGAGGATCAGAGGGCTGGAGCATCTCTCCAGTTCAGACAGTCTGAGTGAGCTGGGGTTGTTCAGCTTGGAGAAGAGAAGGCTTTGGAGAGACCTCACTGTGGCCTTCCAAGTACTGAAAGGGGGCTTATAAAACAAGAAGGGAGAGTACTTTTTACATGGAAAAACAGTGATAGGACAAGGAGTAATGACTTTAAACTCACAGAGGGCAGGTTTAGATTAGATGTTAACAAGGAATTCTTTATTCAGAAGGTAGCGAGGCACTGAAATAAGTTGCTCAGAGAAGTTGTGGATGTTCCATCCCTGAAAGTGTACATGATCAGGTTAGATGGGGCTTTAAGCAACTTTGTTGAGTGGGTGGTATCCCTGCCAGTGGTGGGGGGGATTAGACCTAGATGAGGTTTAAGGTCCCTTCCAATCCAAGTAATTCAATGATTCTACAATTATGTTTTCTCCTAAGACAGCTGGACATCATGGTAGATGCTAAGTGTAACTAACTGGTATGTTGAGGGGGTGGTTGTTGGAGGTTTTTTTTTTTTTTGTTTTCTTTTCTAGAAGGGCTTCTATTTCCCTGAGGAACCCAGTCTGGAAGAGTATTTAACTTATTCTCTTGGTTTAAGTCACAGGACCAGCCTACAAAATCTGGCTGTTAATTTCAGATTGCAGAGTTCTGCTGGAGATCCATGCACTTAAATATTTGCAAGAAATGAGTGCACGGTCAGAAAGGGCCACCATGCTTTGCTGAATAAAGATGATTTCCTGACCATGGCCACAGTAGTTTGAAAGCATGAGACTCTAAAACAGTTCCTTTGACAGCTCAATCAGCAAGAATCACATTTTGTGCCTAGGGAAGCTGAGCAGCAGCAACCATGACTACAAATTTTATTCCAGGTAATGCTGAGACACATTTATCAGGGAAACATTGAAATGAAATGGAGCCAGTTTTAACATCAGTATTTACTTATCTAGAAGTAGCTCATACTCATCTTTTAGTGGTATTGACACTCTACCTGGATTATAAGATAGGTGACACCCTTGTCTATGCACACATTCAGGTTCACCAGCTTTTCTGCAGATGTCTGGAGATGATTTTGAAGGTAAAACAATGAGAAACTTCAATGGGAAGCTACCTTGACACAAGGTATGCTTACACAAAATCATCTTGGAGGCTCTATATCTTCTTCTGTTAGGCTCATGTTGTCCTCCAAAAACTAGTGTGACCTTAATAAACTGCTAACTCCATTTAGCACCTTTTTTGGAGGAGTTTAAATAATTCTTAGTCTGGAACAGACATGCCTTTGTCCTAATGTTTGTTCTGACAGTCACACAGCACTAATGTATTATCACAGAATATTCTATTTACTTTTCTATTCCTACTTCTTTCCCATTTCCAGTGAAGTCTCCTTGTGTGTAAATTACTTCAAAACAGCTTGCAGCACACCTGGTCTGTAGAGTTATTCTCATCCCTTGCTGAGCAGGGCACTGAGTTGCCTGAAGCCAGAGCACAGGCCATGTGCTCAGTAAAGACAGAGAAACAGAAAAAAGGACAAGCTGTAGCCAGTGACTAATGCTTCTCTAAACTCTGCATTTCATCCATTACCTACCAGCTCTGGTTTCTCCTATTTTCTTTTGTGCATGTAGTTTTCTCAGTTGCGCATCTGACCAATTCACTCTTGATGAGGTAGCAGTTCACAAAAGCTTATACTGCAGTTTGCTTCTTTCATGCACTCTTTCTCATTCTGGTTTTCTGAGTGTCTTTGGAAGACTTCTGCTACCATTACAAAATATCTGTTTGCTTTCCCTTTATTGTTAGTGGAGCTATCTAATGTGTTAGGTGAATGGTTTACTTCTGTTTTTCACTTTTACTGTTTAACTTTCTGAGATTGGCAGTAAGGGACTTCTAACATATAGCTAACCACAGGAGTGAAACAAAAGATGAGATACTCTGGACAACTAGAGGTCAAAGCTGCATGTCAAACCTGACAGACAATAATAGATTATGCAGATTGGGTGTGAAAGAATTAAATAAAAGTTTCTAGTCAGAAGTTCATAGGCTGAAACGGCAGCCCAAAGACTATTTGTTATGCTTGCAGCATTTTCGTCCCTTTAACAGGCTCTAAACCACAACTACGTGGCACACACTGACAAGGGTCCACAGAAAAAGCCTGTATCACCCAGATGAACTGCCAGGCTGTAATCAAGATCTCAACAAGACTTGAATTAATGCATTTGATGTCTGTACTGTTTAACTTAAATAGATAAGAGACCATGAGCTTTGGACCTTTAAAGGAAAAAGGACAACTATTTCCTTTGGTTTACATTAAAAAGAGACAGGGGCACTTTTTTTTTTTTTCCTACTTTCAAAAGGGATATAACATTTCAGGAAATTCAGTCATAAAAGACTAAAATGAACTCACAGAAGAGCTATGTCTGGAATTTGTAAAGTACAAAGGAAAAGGCAATTAGCTACCCAAATCCTATTGAAAGTCAATAGCCTCAAGGCACTTTGAAAATCCCAGCACATAAAACTCACTAAAAGCAAACTCTGCAGTAAATGTGAGTGAAGTAGGGGAGCCAAGAAAAGAACAAAGAACAGAAGATATCTATTAGACAGAAATAGGTGTGGAAGTACATGCTGTTGATACAGCTATGATGGAAGTTGCACATGCATTCAGGTTTTTCTTCACTGTCTCATAACATAGGTATTGCTCCCATTGCAAAAGAATTTATTACATTTTCTTCTTTCTTCTGAGTTGCCTGTGAGTCTGCTCCAATCACTAGGAGTGTGTTTCGATGGTAAGCTTGCTAACTGCTCCATGGATCATTTGTGGAAATACCGGCAAAAAGCTGTTTTTGTAAGAGGTTAAGGAAACTACTGTCCTGGAAGAGAGTGGCTGAGGGGCAAGACTTCATCAGAGCATAAAAACTTGTGTAGCAGACTGCTCTTCCCAGTAGTATGCATGTGATGTCAGGAGAGTCTCCTTGCTCCCTTTGTTGAAAACTGTGGATTTTGCTGTGGGAGATGGCAGCTGATACAGTTTTGAAGAATGCAGGTTTTGGTGGTAGAGCCTAAATCCTCCATAATCCCTACTCGAGGCACATATGACTTGCAGTGGAGCTGAGCTCACAGGCTTTATTGCTGAATGATGTGCAACCCTCTGTTAATTAAATAAGCAAACGTCCACAATCACTTGCCAACGCATCATATTATCACAAGGTGTGTAGAATGTCACTTTCGTGCAGACCATCTGGAAATGTGAGCTGCTGCTTCAGCAGTTATCAAAATCTTTTCTCATGAATTTTAATTTCACTAATAAGTGTTACAGAGTAATGGCAAAAAAAGGTTTGGGTGTGGTTTGTCGGCAGTTGCCTTAGAAGTAGGACACAACCATTTCCTAATAGGATGCCTTTACACTAAATAAATAGCAGTTCAGTCATAAATCAGTAGAACAGCAGTGCAGAAAGTGCTTGGATTAAGATATAGTCATAAAACCAAATACCAGTATAAAAACAAGTGGTCATTTCAGACTTTTGAATGATACATACATCTTACATTTGGGGGGAAGGCATATTATTACAGGGCACAGCAAGAAGGGTGAATCTAAATCCTTCTGTACTTTCTAGGTGAATTACCTTCTTTTACCTTTCCTCTTTAGCTTTTTCCTTACATGGCTATTCAGTGAAGACACATTACACTTCAACTAATTTGTTTTTTATAAGACTAAGTAGATATGATTTTGAAAGTAACCAGAATGCAATGAAATCTGGCTTATCATTTATCACGACTAGTTTAATATTCTACTTAATGAACTTCAAAATGCTGGCAGAAAGCAGAATGTGCGTTCAGTGAATGGTAGAGATGTCTGTGAAACCCAGTTACTAATAGCTGGAATAATAACTTTGGCTTGTGTTGACGGACCATTTTGGCTGCTATTATGGTTCACATGTTACACCCAGGAACCACTTCACTAATCTTAGCACTTGTACTTTATTCATGCACGCCGTCTCAGCACTACAGCAATGGCTGTTTTCTTCCTTAGTCTTGATCCAAGACTTGCTGAGGCCAATGAAAAGCCTCTCACTGAGACTCCTGGTCTTTGGACCAGATCCACAGCTTACAGCCGGCAAAATCACAAGTATTCCTAGATTACTGAGCCATCATTTTGACAAACATTTTGTTATTTTCAAAGCAAGCGATTTTCATGAATTATGACAGTGATTACAGTATTCAGCTCCTCACTGGGAAATTCTTCCTCCAAAGGAAAAATTCTAGAGCATATAAACAATCTACATCCCAATATACAATCAGTTTAGTTTTCATAGATCTGTTGGGGAGATTTGTCACCTGTTGCTCAAGCAAACTTTGAGCAGGCTAAGTGACAACAGTGGCACACGGGAAAATATTTGCAGAGATCTCTGCTTTGGCTTCCTTGTCCAGTGAGACTAGCTTTGCTGAGGTGGCCTACTTCATTTTAACTGAACTTGGAGTGGATTCCAGGTGAATTACCTTGGGGTCAAAGGCTCTTCAGCTCCACTGTCTGTGGCTACAAAGCCTATTCCCAGGGACTGTAAACAAGGTCAGCTTTTAGATGCAGGTCCCTTGAGTTTACCCTTCTCACAAGGTTTGGAGAAGGGAGTAGGAGTGAGTGGGTGGGGGGGTCATTGTTTCATTTTTTCAAAGCAAGCACTGTAGGAATGTTTAAAGATGTGGTAAACACCTGCAGGACAATGCTTATCCCACTACTAAACAATCCACTGTGCCGTGCAACTTTATATAATTATAGAATGGTTAGAGTTGGAAGGGACCTTAAAGATCATCTAGTTCCAGCCCATTATCATGGTCAGAGACATGAATAATAATAGCGGATCACATAAAAAGCTTCCCTGATTTGGAACCAAACCATTACTGTCAATTGCCTGATGTCAGTTTTACCACATTTGGCCCAGTTGCAAATGATAATGCCATGTACAGATCTCTGGTATTGTCATATTGATAATTTTACAATGGGTATGTTGCAGTTCCTGTTCGGTCTCTTTTGTCCTTTGTCACTGGAAACAATTTTCTGGAACAATAACAACAAAAAAATCATTCTTCATTTGCAGCAGAGGAAGAAAGAAGAAATATGGGACTATGTCCTGACAGAAAACAAACCTTTCAATTCATCAGACAATATTGTTCTTAATTCATATTACCATCCCACGGGACTCTGAAGGACTAGCAGTTTTTTCCTCAAGTTTGGGTTCCTAGATACTTAAGGACCAAGGTATTATTATCACAGTGTAGAGGAAAGTTTCGAAATAAAAAGGATTTTGGAACTCTGGGCATTCAAGCTTTCTTTTTTAAAATGTGATCTGAAATGTTCTAAGTCATTAGAAAGTAACATTTTGTAGCTTTCACTGGTTTCCACAGTGGAATTATGAAAGATTTAAATTTCATTATTTTTGGACATTTGAGATAGATTTATACTATACATGTAATAACGTAAATAAGGATAAAAATTATACCAGTAATAAATTTATTAATGCATTTGTACTGCAGTAATACATGGGATCCTGTTGTACTAAATAACAGACTATTACCATTAAGAATATTGGTTAATGTCCTGAGACCTCTGCTCTTCAGATAAGCTAATTAATGTCAGAACCTCAGTAATTCTGAGTAGTCTGCATAAAAAAGGACACTAAAGTTTTCCTGTTTCTCTAAATCTTGTATTTTCTGAATTTATAAAAAATAATTCCAAATTAGCTATATTAGTATTTCATTCAAAATGTTAAAAAAAATGTCAAGAACCATTTTCTCCTGAAATATTTGACCATATATTCTTCTGGTCTTATTCCAGCCTAACAGATCCAGAGATACGAACAGTATAGTTTGTTGAAAACATGAAAATGAACATTTAAGAATGGTGTTTGGGTTTGATTTTATTGCTGTGGGGCAGAGCTTTGAATCCTTATTTCCCCTTAACTAGGTTTCATGGCATTAAAGGTCATGTTAGAGAAATTATGTCTAGAAATAGATGGGCAATAATGGTTCAAATTTTTAGGAGGAAAAATGAATGCCAACAATGAATGCTGCATGTAAAATGAAGAACCTTGTCTTCACAAAAGTCAAAGCAAGAAGAAGAATGAATTTTTCAAAATTTCATTAAACTTCCAGCTCATCAGAGAGAAAAAAAATCACTGTAATATTTTCTCTTAAAATCTTTACAGACATTGGATTAAGACTTTTTTTTCTTGCAGTGGCTTTGTGTTTTCGAAATTGCTTATTTTTAGCTGAAGGTCAACATTTGTGACTCTGGTAAGGTATTTTGTGATGAGGAAGAGAGGTTAGTTGACAGGTTTGCCTTACAACAGAGTTGTCTCTAAAAACTCTGAGAACATGGACATTTCTGGAATGAGAGAGTCAGAAAGGATTGTATTGGAGCTCCAGGTTGTGGAGCATGTGGAGCTTGCTAGGGAGCAAGCCATCTAGTCTCCTGCTTAGCTACTCATTCACAAGGAATGTCACCCAACATTCCCAGCTGTAAGCTCTGTCTCACAGATGGTACCACCTCCATATCGCAGAGAGGCCCAGGAGTGTGACAGTAACTCTTCTGCATTGGCTGAGGCAGCTCAGCTGGTGCTGCTGCCACTTCACTCCATGTCATGGCTACCTTCCGTATGCTGCCATGGAATAAACTCTTACCTAACAAATCCCAGCAAGTTCAGTTTAAATTAAGCAGAATAAGATCTGCCTGGGTCACCTTCATAGAAGTCAACATTGTGCAAATTTCCATCTGCAACTTATTCTCTGAATTTCCTTGTGGAGCAGACAGAATAGCACAATGGTTCAGTGGAGGTCAGGGTAAAGCTGTACAGTGGCCAGGCATTTCTGAAGACAAAATACAACATCAAAAGCTGAACATCTCTCAAAACTTGCAGCCTGGATGGACCCATTTCACTAGCCCTTTGTTTTGGCTAGCTGTTCAGTAGCCAGGGTTATCAAACATTCCTACTGTCTGGTGACATGAAGTTCTGCACTTAACAGTGCAGTAAACAGAACAGTGCTTGCTCAGAATTACAAGAGCAACTGTATTTTTGATGGACCAAATTGGAATGGCAGTTGTCCTGGGAGATAGTGCTATTAGCATCCTGTCAGTCAAAGTAAAACACCTTTTATCAGGCTTCACAGACTAAAAGAGAATTGTGGCTTCACCTCTCCCAACTGGCAAACATAAAACTGAGCAGCCTTGGCATGTTACATATGTGGGAGATTGAACCATGATAAAGGAGAAGGATAGTTTCCAGCTTGGCAAGCCCTGGAGGCATGCATCTGTTCTCATCCTGAGCCATCCAGTACCATCTCAAGCTCTGAATACTTCTTCTCCCCTGGCACCACAGGAGAAGCTTGTTATGCAGCACTATCCCTTTCCTCAACATGTCCCCCAAGGTATGGAATGAAATGGCCAAGTTACTTTCATAGCAGAGGTAATTATCTGCATTTCATCCAGCAATGAGGCTCTAGCAGAAATACAAATGGAGCAGATTTGGTCTATTGAGCAGAGGAGGGAAAATGATGAAATGTAACAGCTCAATTTTGTGTGATACCCTGCTGCTGTTCCTCCATCTCAGTTCAATTCAAACCTCAGTATCCCAGTATAAACAGCTCTGTGGCTTTTGCTACAAGTTGAGCCCTTACTGGGGTACTCAGTAACCTGGAGCTACGGTGTCCGAGGCTGTTCTTTCCTAAGATCCTACCGCTGATATAGGGCATGGCATAACTTTTGTATATAACTTCACAAGTGCTGACCCTCATTAGCACAATCAAGAACAAAACAAAGGCATAATTTGAAACTAAATTTTAGACACAGGTTCATAACTGTCATTGCTATGTTTTCCTCTACAGTGTCAGCACTTGAAATATGCATATTATGCCTTTTGTGCGCTGCCTTATTTGTGCATCACCCTTCAGTGGGAAAAGGTTTCCCGTTGTGTAAGCAACTGACATTCAGACACAATTGCATTACAACCTGGGGCTGATTTTAGGTGTGTTATTAAGACTTAATCTCTGTGCAAACTGTAGTTCTCCAGGTGCTGGTGGCAGGTGGTAGTGGAAATATATTTTGCATTTGGTACCTTGGTTTAGCGCTAATCAGTCCGAGAGAGGCCTCCATGTATGGACTGGGAGAACATCAAGTGGACAGGGTTTTTTGCACCTGTCAACCACAGCAGAAACACACTGCAGTTAGAGTCTCCTTTGCAACAGCCATGTGCCAAGAAGGTGTTGACAATCCTCTCTTCCCTGAACTCTCCTTTAGCATCCACAGGGTCATGCTTTTTCAGCAGAAAAGCTTGTGGCTTGTATCATTTTTATGCCCCTTATTTATTTTAGACTACCTTCTTCTGCAGAGCAGGTGAAAAAATACAGGTTTAGAAAGCTTTGTAGTCATAAATTGTTCCTTTGAGCATATAATGAAAGCTGTGCTTATCAAAGTTGGAATAAAAGTTTAGTAGCAAATAACATTTAACTTTAAAAGTATATTTTATAATTAAATTTTATTTTGGCTCTGCTGAAAGCAGAAGGCGTATTTGTTATGCTCTCAACAGAACTTCCCTGAGGACTTTTGTGCTGTGCTGATGCGAGTGAGGGTGAGAGAGAAACAAACAGTGTGATCTCAAACAGGCTTAGTGAAGGGTGATTGAGAGCACCCTGTGGAGAAAGACTTAGGGGTATTGATGAATTAAAAAAATAGTAAGATGACCTGGCAATGTGCACTCAAAGCCCTGAAAGCCAATTGCTTCCTGTGGCCATCAGGTCGAGAAAGGTGACTGTCTCCCTTGACTCCGCCCTTGTGACGCCCCAGCTGGAGTATTGTGAACAGCTCTGGGGGTTCCCAGCACAGGAGAGACACAGAGATCTCTTAGAGCAGATCCAGAGGAGGGCCACAATGATGATCAGGGAGTGGAACATCTCCCCTCTGAGGACAAACTGAGAGTTGGATTGTTTAGCCTGGAGAAGGAAAGGCTCTGTGGAGCCTTATAGCAGCCTTTCAGTAGCTAAAAGGGGAGCTACAAGAAAGATGGGGAGGACTTCTTTATCAATAAGATGTAACAGCTTTAAACAGAAAGAGAGTAGGTTTAGATTAGGCATAAGGAAGAAATTCTTCACTGTGAGAGTGGTGAGACACTGGAATAGAAGTGTTGTGGAAGCCCCACTCCTTGTTGGATGGGGCTTTTAGAAACCCAGTCCAGAGTCCCTGCCCATGGCCACAGGTATCTGAACCAGATGTCTTTGAAAGTCTCTTCCAACACAACACTCTGTGATGGTTCAACGATGATGATGACAATGACGATGATGATTCCTCCTGGATCTCAGTAAGAAAGGCCCAGGAACAGCTGGCTTAATGAAACAGCTGTTGAAACAAAAATAGATAGATAGATAGATAGATAGATAGATAGATAGATAGATAGATAGATAGATGAGTATATATAGCACGAAAAATTTATATCCTTTTGTGCATTATCAGGCAGACTCCAGATGGATTTTCCCACAGTGCAATGTGCAGAGCAGATCTTTTTTATTCATGGAGAGAGGGGTTCCTTCTTTTTGGTCCATTGAGGTATTGTATAAAATTTCTTAGAAGACGATAACTTTATTTCTAAAGGTTGGTTACATTAGAGCTTCTTGCTACGTTGTGAGATAAAGTTCCATTTTTAACTGCTCATATTAACAGGATTAGTAGCAAGTATATAACTCCCTAAAAGGACCAGCTAATCAACAAAACAGCACTGAAGAAGATCTCCTGCTGGAGGAGTTTTGACACTTTAGTGTTGAGATACAGCACTAAACTTTTGCTCAGCTGCAGTAATTCTTGATGCCACATTTTCCTGACTGCTTTACAGTGTAGATCCACATGTTTGATTGATAGAGAATATCACTGGATATACACTCCTCAAATTGTAATCCAACAAGGCAACCCAGATGTGCTCATAACTACAAGCCTAAAGTTAAGTACTCACCTTAGAGCTGATCTGTATTGCTATGTGTGCAAGTATATTGCCCTGAATCAGGACACAAAGGATAAATCCCACTCTAAGTGATGATGCTGGACAGTTTTCAGTGACCACAATGGCCAATAAGATCTGTTGGTAATCCTTCAAAAGGAATAAACAATAAGATTATAGATAAATTGGAAATAACTTAGTGGGGAGAAAAAGAATAAACACCAAATCCCCCTGCAGTAATAATTTTTTACTCAATTTTTAATATTTTATTAGTGTCACTGTAGGTAAAATATTTAAAGAATTTTAAGTGTATTTTAAACTGAGCAATATTTTAATTTGATATGTAGTCCTTATTTCTGCTCCCTTTTTCTATATATTGTTTCACAAGCAAAACTCACAGTTTGTCTTTCCAATTGAGCATATTTCTCCTCTTGGGGGAAAAAAAAGAGAAAAAGACAAGTCAGATGGCTTGGGACCAAAATTACTAGAGTGCAATCAGGTTTTTTTCAGAGATGGGAGGAACCACACACACAAATAACAGGAGGAGAGAAAGAGTAAAGAATGTTCCTCTTCACAGGTAAACCTTACTTGCAAAATCATGCTGAGCTATGTGACAGACATAGAACTACAAAATCTAGAGGCTAGAGGTGTTAAGAAGGTATTGAATAAACAAACAAATGACTTCATCTGGACACCTTTTCTAATATATTTCTCTGAAAATCTGCTTTCAGACCTTATAATCACAGCTGTGAAGACAGAAGAGAATGCTTCAGTGCTAAAGAAAATGTACCTCTCATTGACACGTGTCACAAGGCAGGCTGTGATAATTTTAAATCACAGCACAGCATAGGATGTAGTGTGTCACAGAATAAAAATACAAATCTGATTAGATACATGCAACAGCTTTGTCTACTTAATATCCAGTCTGAGAAATTAGTGTTCATTCAGCAAGCTGGTTCTGTTCCAGCAGTGGGAGTTTTCAATTATTAGAGCTAGATCAGATCCAGGGATAATTTAGTATCAGCACATTTCTGATTGAAGGCTATGTCCCACAAAGCATCTGATGAAGCTAAGAGGTTTCTTCTTACGCTGTTTCCTCACAATTGATTTCTCTCCCTGCTTTGCATTTTCATATAATTAATATTTTATCTTTGTTAATTTAATGCCATTCTTTCTTCTGCTTATGTGTAATTTCTTTCCTCTTAGCAAAAAAAAAAATAAAAATTATAATAAATCCTCACTGGTACAGTTCACATACAAGAAGGCTAATATTGGAAAGGGGGATGGCAAAAGAAGAGAATTTTTTCTTAAAATTCCTGATTCTTCTCAAATCAATCACATTTCAATAACATCTATTCCCAGTATTATTCCCAGTGTTATCAATCTTCTTAACCCTCTGACTTAATTAAAATGCTCACATGGCCAAGAATTCAAAGACATAAAGCAAGTATCTAAATCAGCAAAGGAAAGGGACTCCCAGCTATGATTAGTTAATTTTTCTTACGTTTCCACTGCTCTGTCAGAATGTGAAGTTATAATTACAGAGCCTTGTTGGTAGCACAGACTGACTGATTGCGATGTGCTCTTCAGCAGGTGCTGCATCAGAACACAGCCATGGTTTAGTCTCTGTTAGTTACTCAAAAGATTGGGAGCCTTTTAAGAGACTTGTGTTGTTTCTCCCAGTCCTACTGTCTGACAAGAACACATCCTGCCCTAATTTACACTACTCAGGACACTAAGAACACAAGCAAAGACATTGACAAGAGAAGTGAGAAACATGCCAGTCATCAACCCAACCTCTGTGGTTGTTATTTTCATTCTGTTAGCTTAGGGCAGCATTTAGCAAGGGGCTCGTACATATGAGATATGCAAACACAGACTTGCTCTGCACTCTGAGCTGCTCCCCATTATGCTACATAGCCAGTGCAAGGACAAGTTTGATATTGGTAGGGCACTAGTCTTTTTCTGTCAACCTGTGTCTTCCCAGCTTTGACCATGATGGATTTTCCAGCTACTTTCCTGGCAGTTTACTGTGGGGCTCTGCAGCAGGCATAGCTATCAAACAGTCTTTAAACACAGAAGTGTTTTACTATGCTGCCAAACTCTTCCAGTGGAAGTAGCTCTGCCACACAGAGATAATGGAGGTTAATGGCTAATTGAAATAATTTTTAATATAAATGTGTGTGTATGTGTATGTACATATTCTCCAGCAGTTTTCTAGCTGTTGGTCTTTTTTTTTTTTTTTTTCTTTAACCCTTTCCCCCTAGAAATTACTAGGAAGAACACAGACTGAAGGCTGGGTGTTTAACCTTGGGAACACCTGAAAGGAAGGAGGTGAATACTGAAGGGAAGAATGTAATGGAGAATGCACAGAGGGAAGTAAAATACTTAGGCAAGCAAATGATTGAGTCAGTGACTGGAACAACCTGGTCTCTGCTGGAGATTAATATGAAAGAGATGCTATGCTTCATTGACTGTTTACCTAATTTCTTTAAACATCAGTATTGCTTTTATGTTGCACTTGCCTAACTTAGCCTCTACTTGCTATTTAATCTATAAAATCATTATTAGCTGAATGGTGATAGGAAAGCAGCAGGAAGATACTCTGATTATGTCTTAATTATTGCCCTGCACCTGATCTTCACAGAGAACACGTATAGTTCTACCCTCCCCTGTTGCTCTCAGCATCTCATATCTGAATCATAACTAATGTTTTTGCATCTGTCTAAGAACAGAACTAAATGTGTTTCCACTGATTTCCAGAATAAGCTGTAAGCCTACAAAGCTTTGTTTGCCTTTCCTCCTTTCTGGCCCGAGGCATCAAAAGGAGATATTTGGTTAATGGCTAATTAAACACTTCCATTGAGTAAGCCAGAGCTTTGTAAATCCACATCTTTCTCCCTGCATACTATTTGGAATCAGCTGAAAGTTTTGAGTTTGCATATTGCCAAGTTGCCAAGTTTGCACTAACACATCTGGAAACTTTGAAGTAAGCCGAGACGAAGCAAGCAAGCAGGTTCTTAAACCAAGGGATATGAAGTAGAAAAAGTCCTGAACTCTCCCTTCAGGTGGAGACTTGAAGATACATGCTTGATAATGTGGTGCCATGCTGGCTTATTAGATTCTGTGTAATTTAAAATGTAAATCCTAATGAAGGCACAAAGAGCTACAGAAAATAGGAGTCAGTTGGTTTTTAATAAATGAATATGCCATCTGCCTCTCTTATCTCCCAATGATTTTAGCATTGCCATCTTTGTAATTAGCACTGACAAACAGCACAATCCCAGGAAACCAGACAGCAAGATATAGTGGATTAGTTTTGCATCCCTTGCTGAGCTAGCAGGGGGCCAGAACTTGGGCCATATTGGCTTTCTGGCAGGGCTGTTGCAAACTGATTGCAGTTTGTACCCATGAAAGCACACAAATAGGGACAGCAGTCATAGAATCATTAAGGTTGAAAAAGACCTCCAAGGTCACGGAGTCCAACTGTTAATCCAGCACTGCCATGTTGTCCTGGTTTCAGCTGGGGTAGAATTAATTTCTTCTCAGTAGCTGTTACAGTGCAGTGTTTTGGATTCGGAATGGGAATGGTGTTGATAACAGAGTGATGTTACTAAGTCGCATTTTCCTAAGTCAAGGATTTTTTTCTTGCCTCCTGCTCTGCCAGGAGTAAGCAAAAGAAACTGGGAGGGAGCATAGGTGGGGACAGGTGTTTTAAACTGACCAAAGAGATATTCCACACTATAGAATGTCATGCTCAGTATATAAACTAGGGGAAGTTACACAGAAGAGGGGCCGATCTGGGTTTGGGAAAGTGCGGTTTGGGATCAGTCAGATGTTTTGATAACAGCAAGTGGCGACCAAATATATTGTGCATCCCTTGTTTTCCCCCTTTTTTAAATATAATTTTTATCATCATTTACTATTATTACTGCATTTTACTTTCAATTATAACATATTCTCATCTCCACCAAAGTTCTATTTGATTCTCCTCCCCATTCCACCAGGGTGCGGGGGCACAGTGAGAGTGGCTGTGTGGTGCTCAGTTTCCAGCTGGACTTAGACCACAACATGTGTCCACCACTAGCCCTGTCCCTAAGTGCCACATCTACATTTCTTTTCAATACCTCCAGGTGTGATGACTCAACCATTTCCCTGGGCAGGCTATTTCAATTCTTTATTGTGAACAAATGTGTACACTTTTTTGTGAAAAAAAATTTCCTAATATCCAATCTAAGCCTCTCTTGCTGCAACTTGAGGCTATTTCCTCTTTTCCTATCACTTGTTACCTGGTAAAAGAGAATGCCATCCACCACTCCACAACCTCCTTTCAAGTAGTTACAGAGAGTAATGTCTCCCCTGAGAGACATTATTACTCTAGGCTAATCAACCTCAGATCTTTCAGCTGCTTCTCAGAAGACTTGTGCTCCAGTCCTTTCACCTGTGTTGTTGCTCTTCTTTGAACATGCTCCAATTCTCAATGACTTTCTCTTAGTGACTGTCTCGCAGGTATATGCACATTAGCACAAAAGCCTGGGAACATCCTGCTGAACCTGTAGTTTCACAGCACACACAGTAGCGAAATCCCTGACGGGAAATCCATGGCTGTATAGGAGGAGGACTCTTTCCAGCTCCTTTATTTCTTTCCTGAACCTTCATCAAGGAGCACAATAAATGAAATGCCCCTTTCATGAAACCATCATAAATATGATACCTCATAAATAGTTGTGATACTCACATCTGTAGAAAATATTTGGCCTGAAAATTGGAAGAGGGAGTTCATTGTCTTTTAAAAGACAAGCTTGTCTAGTTTCTCTTTACAAAGGATATTGCTGGAAGATGAACTGGTAGTTCCAGCTTCTTCTACGGTGAGCCATTTTTTTAGTGTTTACAGACTATAAGAAATGGAACTGGCATTGTACCTCTGCTTCTTAAAGAGAAGAAATGGCAAGCTATTTCTTTACATTACAGAGAAATTCACTTTGCTGCAGTTTTGCTGATCTGCACAGGAGGGAGACACAATTTACCTCTTAAGGCAGTCACCAAAGCTTCCATTGTTGCTTACATCCCTGGGAAATACTGCTGGGCTACTTGCAAACATACATTTAGGGACTGGATTTCTTGGTGGACAGAAAAAAACCCCAGGAAGGCTGCCCATGAAATAGACAAAACATATTTTTATATATATATAAATATTAAAAAGAAACCATTTCTATTTCTGCTTGGTAACTTCAGGCCTGCAGCTCCATACAGATTGCAAACTATTTCATCTGGTGACAGGTACATATAAAAAACTGTAGGACAGTAAGACTTTTTGAAAAGTCTGTTTCTAAGCCAGGTAAATTCTGAAAACATGATTTTTCTTTTTTTTTTTTTTTTTTTTTTAGCTTAAAAGAAAGAAGAAAGATATTGATGTGTGTTCAATGACTGCAAAAAAGGGATTGTAAATACAATTAAGTTTTATAAGGAAAATTAATATTTCAAAGATGATTTTCTATTCTCTAAGCTTTTCACAGATTGTTTTAATTTATACAGAGTTCTTTAAATAAGGCTCACTTTGTTTCGATGGGAAAGACCTGCTACTTTCTTGTAAACTGCCTTTTGTTTGTTAGACTTTCTCCAGAAAGAGGAATAAAAAGCTTAGATAAAAAGAGCTATTCCTGTTTACTTTTTAAGCATAAGCATTCAAAAGGTGCAGAAGACGGTTGGTGAAATAATTTAATTTTGAATGCTGTGGCAAAACAGTGGCATTCAAAGGAACATTAGTTCTTTTGTAAAAAAGGAATTGAAAGAAATGTAATTTCTATAGGGCTCTTTTTGCTCAAAATTCCCAAATAAATAAACCACACAAATTTCCACCTGGTCTACTAAGATAATTTAAAACTTCATAGAGTCAGTGGCTTGTCATAGCTTCAGTGTAAGATGGATACAATTTTATCCACCAGCCTAATCTCTTGTGTGACCCAAATGATTAGTTTACATGATTCCCTGGCAACCACGACACCACACTGGAAAAGGCTAAATTCCATTATTAAGAACCTCTGCCAAAAGCAGACTTTTCACTGGCTATGCCAAGCTTTGATACATTTCTCTGTGAAGAAATGGAGCATCATTCCTAATAGTTAAGCTAGTTAAACTTCCAATCAAATGCTTGAACACTTACAAAGAACAAAGATTAGCAGAGAAAAGCAATGAAAGTTAAATAGGTTTATAAATCCTGCAAAGATCCAGAAGTGCCTCCAGCGAGGCTGTGAAAGGAACTTTCATTGAGTCAGTGTAAACTTGGGAAGAGTCATGAAGCAAAAGTATTGTAAAGCTCAGACAGGCATGATTAGGTGAGTTGTAAGATTAAAGGATGCTACAGGTCTGGTCTAGCCTTTCCAGGGGATCTCCTGTTTCTTTTCCTAAGGGGCCATCCACCTTTGGTTGTTTGCTTTTTGTGCTGTACAAAGCCAGATGTGGTTCAAAATAAACAGATAATTAGGTCAGTGGGGGAATCTTATCTGCAGAGCTCTGTGCTGGTGTGAAAGGGACAGTCAAGGTTTTACTTGGAAATATTTTCTGTTCCCTGCTATGGGATGAGCCAGAATGCTTTTTTCTTCTAAACCAGGGACCCATAGAATTCAAAGAGCAATCATAATTTTCTGCTCTGCCTGACTAGTGTTTCTGAACAAGCATGTCTCTCTTCTCTCTCAAAAGTACAGCCACCTTTGACTACATCTGTCTTTCTCATAGTTAATTGCTTTCTCTGTTTCTCTCTAAAGAAATGAGGGAACCCACAGCCTTTAATGGCTAGCCAGATCATTCCATTCTGGGGCAAAGGTATTACAAAGTGCCTACTTAGCCTGCAGCAGACAAGACTGAGAGGGCATCTTATCAATGTATATAAGTATCTGCAGGGAGGGTGTCTAGAGGACGGAACCAGGCTCTTCTCGATGCTGCCAAGCAATAGGACAAGAGACAGTGGGCAGAAACCAGTGCTCATGGAACAAATTACCCAGAGAGATTATGGAATCTCCCTCACTGGAGATGTTCAAGAACTGTCTGGGTGCAATCCTGTGCAATGTGGTCTAGGATGACCCTGCCTGAGCAGGGAGGTTGGACCAGACGACCCACTGTTGTCACTTCCAACCTTACTCATATTGTCCGACTGTGATACTGTGAAAAAACCCATGGGAAAGAAGCGGAATGCTAAAGATAATAACTATGGTTAGAAGAAATTATTATTCTGATATTTACAGACAGTTTAATATGCAAAAGCATTTCTGATGTATACTGAAATTTCTGGTTAGAGCAGAGAGACTGTTTCAGTAGCAGGAGCTGTTAGAGAACCAGAGAGATGCAGACACTGGGGCGGGTGAGAGATGGCATTTCATCTTCCTTCTGTCATCAAGGGTTGTATTTAACTTGCCTAAGTAAATGTCTGGTGTTGTTCAGTTGACAAATGCCTCAGAAATTCCATCCATTCCAAATCATACCTACAACAGGAGACTTTTGGCACCATCCTTCTGTGAGGCACCCCTGCAGCTTCCTTTCTCTGCTGAGGTAGGTATTAGGGTGCAGAGACCTTTGACTGTGTGCTAAGAGAAGATGAAGTAGGCAGCTTGTAAAGGGTATAGGTCATCTGCGCCACTGTAAAACGCAAGCACAAAAAGACAGAGCTTTGGCACAATATAAAGAGCCAGAAATGCAAGAAGCTGAGCAAGAAAGGGGATTAACAAGAAGAGAGGAAAATTATGTGGAATCAATGAAGTAGCACTTTTCAGAGGTATTTAGGTTTCTTAGAAGTCTAAAGAAGTTTTGATTATATAAAGGTAGAAGAGGATTCAGTGGATTCTCCTCACTACCTGCCATAGAAGATCTAGCTAGCTCCAAACCCATGATGGCTAGCAGGTACAGATGATAATCAACTGGAAGTTAGGAGTCATCTCAGCAAAGACACTCAAAATAAGTTGGACTTCCAGTGGTCTCACAGTGGACACTATTTTTACTTGCAAATGAGTTTATCTATAACAAGATTTGTTGTTTCAGAATTGTGAATGCACTAGAACATTGACCAGAGATGGAGACAGAAAATCTCATGGAAAGGGTACGCTTAAAAAAATCCACAGTATCCCACAGATTTTATCCACACACAGGAATATGCCATACGAGAGAGGTGTAAAGTCAGAATTTCTCTATTTTCTGAAATATTTGATTTGCAAGAAAATGTTTATGAATAGTTTAAAGACTAAGGATTATTTACAGGCACTATTCAGTGAGTAATTTTGAGTACCTTAGAGAAAATTTTCTTCATGTTGTGAACACTTCAGTAATGGAAACTAGCCAACATTTATAAATTAATTATAAATTATTTACTCAGCTTTAGTCACAGTCTTTCTGTGAAGGGAGAAGAAAATATTGTCTGCAGAGCTGTTTGTTCTCTTGCCTTTTGTAATATTAGGGCTTTATTGCTCAGGTGATTGTGTAGTTAAGGCAGTGGTCATGGGACTACTTAGATCAATTTGTTTGGAGGATTCTTTTAGAAAGCCTTTATGAAAATCAATTAGGGTCAGTCTCATGTAAAACCTCCTATCAAATTATTGACTGGCTGTACAAACCCCCTTCTTCTCCCAGCACTGAATTTGGGCCTCTGAATTGAAGGCCCAAGATCCATGCCTTATCCACCATAGCGAGCTGCCTCGTCTACTTAGACTGGACACTCTTTTGAGAGGGCACTACTAGTGTGGCCAATCAGGCCTGGATCACAGATGGCGTATTTTTGGCTACTACAAGGACAGATGATAAAGAGCTCCCTGAGAAGCAGCTCTCCTCTGCTCTAAATTCACCTAAAAACAACATTTGAGCTGTGCTGTTTCCTGTTGCCCAAATAAAGGCAAAAATGCTGTCCTTAGACTGTGCTCAAGTATCTGTATCCCAGCAAAATAGACAGATATGGTTGGCCAGGTTCCTGTGGGCCTTATAAGAGCACTTGGCAGCACAATCTTCACCTGCTTTGGCAATGAGTTTCATGTCTTTCCCACACACAGCTTAGTGGGGACAAATGAAATCAATGAGCGCTGAGGCACAGATGCTGATATATTGCAGTTCTGTTGTTATTATAAAATAGGTATGTGTTACAACACATTTGTCTTACGTGCAAAAAAGTCCCTGGGTTACACAGTTGTGCTGCAGACCAGCCAGTAAGAAGCTAAGTGATAAGGAGACATTCCCACTGCTGTACTGTGTCACAAAACACTGGTCACTTGCTAAGGCAGCACATGCTACACAGTTGTGATCCATGGCATTGCCATGGTAGGAACTATCAGAGTATATAATAAAAAAAAAAAAAAGCATCAAGATAGGATAAATGTTTGAGTTTTACAGCCAGACAATACTCAAGATGCATTCAATAAATAAAATCATGAATAAAATGCAGGATTTCCTGAAGAGTACTTCATTATTAAAACTGACACATAAGCAGAGAAAAAACAACAGCTAATTGGCCTATTTAGTGGCAGGATAGGAATGCTCATACTTATGCATAACACCATACATATCTACCTGCTCATTAGAGGATATGAAACTTTCATTGACAGAAAGATTCTAATTACAGTATAAACACCTTTGGTGGGGGAACAATTATCTACTAATGAATATTAACTAAGGCACTAGAATAACTACAGAGCAAATCAGGCTGGGTGAGTGACCAGGATAACGGAGTCAAAATTGCTTTCCCAGTGTTGACTAGTTACAGAGGGTAGTTGTGGGAAGCACAAGAAGCACAAATTACAAATGAACCCCTTCAGCTGACAGGAAAACATGTTTAAAATATTTCCATGATGATGGTCAATGCTAGCTTTTAACAGCAAGGAGGCAGTTTGAGACAACTTGGACTCAATAGCGAGGTTCAGCCTCTGAGAACACTAAGCGGGGACCTTACCAATGTATGTATACA
Source organism: Empidonax traillii (assembly GCF_003031625.1). Taxonomy (NCBI): domain Eukaryota; kingdom Metazoa; phylum Chordata; class Aves; order Passeriformes; family Tyrannidae; genus Empidonax; species Empidonax traillii. The sequence goes on along the minus strand of NW_020955968.1, from coordinate 122,564 downwards.
AGTATCTGAAGGAAGGGTGTCAAGAGGAAGGAGTCAGGCTCTTCTCAGTAGTGCCAAGAAATAGGACAAGAGACAACAGGCAGAAACTGACGCATAGGAAGTTCCATCTGAACATGAGGAAGAACTTTTGTGCTGTGTGGGTGACAATACACTGGAATAAATTGTCCAGAGAGGTTGGGGAGTTTCCCTCATTGGAGATATTTAAGGGCAGTCTGGATGCAATCCTGTGCAATGTGTTCTAGGATCACCCTGCTTAAGCATAAAAGTCAGATCAGATGACCCACTATGATCCAACCCAACCTCTACAATTCTGTGATTCTGTGATTCTTTGAAGCTAGCTTCAATAACAAGAGGCAGCCATGCAAAGCTATTACAAAGATGGCAGAAAAGAGCCTTAAGAAACATCTACTGACTTGAAATGATTCCCTCTAGCACCCCTTGAAGTGAAATTTCCTTTCAAAAGAGCATTTCTTATTCAGAGCTCATCTCCAAAGAACCTGCCTTGACATAGAACCAACAGCATGGTTATGGCTCAAAGGGACCATAAAAATAATGTAATTCCAACCCTCCTGCCATGGGCAGGGAAACAACATTCTGTTGTTTTGCATTCTCTTAGGAATAAAATTTGAAAAATTTAAAACAAAACAAAATGAAACAAACAAACAAACAAACAAACAAAACAAAGCAAAAAAAAGAAAAAATTTTGTAAAGATACCCTAGTGTTTACATATGCTAAGCAGGAAGAAGATATCCCTTTTGTTCCTCTACGTACATGTGATGTTACAACTATACAGAAGTGGTGATAAAGTGCTTGATCCCCTAGCCACAGTAATAAACCATTAGCCCCAGGAGTGAAGCTACTATCTCAGGGGCTCTGGAGTAGTGTAGTGATTTACCTGGTAAAAAGTGAGTGTCCTAAAGAGTACAGAAGAGAATGAGTTTTTTTTCTGCCTTGACTTTCTGCTCTGTAGTGCATCCTGCCTAATACCTTTCAAGCTGTGTGCCAGCTCTCTGGCCTTTTGATTCAGTGTCAGTCCCAAGGGGTGGAAGTGCTTTTGTAAAGTGCCTTTCAACTCACAGGAAGCTGAGCGGATGATGTGAGCTTTTGAAAAAGTCTGGAGGCCTGGCCATGCATACTTAACTCTGTCTAATTTAAGGAGCTCAGCACACCAGATTGTGTAGGTAAGCTGATTTGTTTCTTGTCTGGAAACAGGTGCTTGTTTAGAACAAAACCACTGACATAAAATGACTCATTTTTTTAGTACTGTGAGAAATGTGACAACACCACTTGCCTGTCTGCTACTAATAGAGATTGAAAATCAATGTGAATAAAAGCCTAAGCTCCAGTAAATCTAGATGTGGTGCCTTGAAACGTCAGGGGAGAATATGAGTTTCTCAGCTTTTATTCTTAAACCTTAAATACAAATGAGAATATTTCAAGCTTAATTTTTTTTCCTGATGTATATTCACATATTTATAAGTGTCTCCTTACTGGTTTACAGTAAAGAATTCTGTAGCAGTAATTTCCTCTGTGACATAAGTAAACGCAGAAGGGCTGAGCAACTGTGTATATAGATACATACACACATAAACACATATAAATAAAGACACACAGGTATGACAGAAAGCAAAAAAGTTAGAATGTCACCCACAGATATTTAACTTACTTACGTAACTGAAGTTACAAAAGAGTACCAGGTGGCAGGAATTTGGTCTGCCCCAGAGGAGCTCAAAGCTGCTGCTTTGTGCTTGAGAGCCTACAACTCCCCACGTACAGTGGAGTTGGGTATATTTTGTGTCAGCATGTCACACAAGGTCAGTCTGCCAGATAGGAAAAGGGGGGACAATTCCATGTGACCCTACCCATTTTCTAATCTCCCTACTCCCAAGCCCTATTTGCTAATTAGTGGGCAATTGTGTGGGAAGCTGCCAGTCCTGCTGCACCCACCCTGTATCTATGAAAAAAGTCAGAAATGTGAGGTTTAGGTGGAGTGGCTTTAGGTCGTGTCCTCAGCTCACTCGCACGGTGTTGGAATGTGTTATTAACACAGAGAAAAAGAAAACCAGGGCAAATGGGGATACCACTTGGGGCAATGTGTAATTGATCACTAATGCATGTGCCTTACTGTGGAGCAATATTCCATTTGCAAATACCAGGGATTTGAGATGCCTCTTATGTTTACTTCTAGATCTTCTGGGGTGAAGGGGACAGTTATCTGCACGAAAGATTCTGCACCTGATTAATTTAATAGATTGCATCAGGTAAAAGTAGATTTATTTTCTGCTTTACACGCGAATTTTAAAGAAATTTGTGTTGTTTTCTAGACTGAGGACATAGAGTATCATTTTATTAATATCTATAAATCACTTGTTTTTTATACTTCCATAAAACATTCAGCACAGATACTACTAGATTGTGTTCCCTTGCAACCAAATGGACAAGTGCTTAAGGAAACAGAATATTATTAAACTCACAAATGTAAACAAGCAAAGTTTTTAGATCTGCTTATTTCTGAGAGCAAACATATCTCATCTTTATGCTTTGTTTTTGACATGCAGGACAACATAATACTCTTTAAAAACTCAGAGTGCAAAGGGAAAATAAAAAAAACTAAACAAAAGCCAAGTGTTTTTAATAGTCAGTTACTTAAACAATATTCCATCACTATTAAATCCCACAGGTTGAGGAAAGGTAAATAACTGAAATACAGCTACAGAAGTAGTGACTTGCAGTGTTACATGGGGGATAGTGAGCAGAGTTGATTTGTCTTTGTCTTCATATTTGAGCTGTTAGACTCTAGGAACCACTGAAAATGACACCTTGCTCTACAGATATCAAAAGAAGGATGTAAAAGCCCTGCATTAGTTTTTCCTCAGAATTATGAATGAATTCTTTTTCTATCCTCCGCGTTAGTTTGTACACTTTTCATAGAATCAGGGATCACCGGATCTAACTCTTCTTCTTGATGAAATGTTTGCATCGTCTTTTTTTCCACAACCACAGATGGGAGCGATTGAAGATGCTTGTTATCCCATCTTTGGTTAAGTTAAAGGTAAGTTAAGTTTTTTGGTCTGTTTTGGGAGTTTTGGGGGGTTTTGGTGGGTTGGTTTGTTTTGGTTTTGGTTTTTTTTCGTATGGTTTTGGTTTGCTGCTAGGATATGGCCCTCTGTGTACTCTCAGCTTTCATTGTCTCAGATTTTAAACTCTCTAATGAGGAAAAACTGGGTACTCATGTAATATGTCCTGTCCTATTTCATACACTGTACTGTGTACCACAAAAATACCATATGAAGCAAGTACATATATTGCTTCTGCTACAGCTGACAAGTCAGAAAAGGATCCTCTCCTTATGCTTCTATTTCTACCAGAAGAGGATCTCAAGGGACATCTGGTTCTTTCTTCTGCAAACCAAGAGTGGAAAGAACTCTCAAGCAGAGATGCAGAGCTCTGCCTCAGGTAGATGCTAGTACAACTGCTGTGGATGTCTAGCTTGACAATTACCAGGAGCTTGGTGTAGGAAGACAATAAGCGGGAAACTATTTGCAGAAAAGCACAAACAATTTTATTAGATCTACAAAATTCAAAACCAAAGCTATATATGCTATGCCACTTTCTATCAACTAGTGTTTACATACATAATGTAGAGTAAGAAATCTCACCTTTCATAAAACCATGATTTGTCCTGCTCCCACACTAACCTTTGGTAATTTTACACATCCAAAATGCTTAGCCGAAGTCCACAAAGCCTTATGATATATACTTATATGTTTGTCTCTAACTCTTTTTGTCTAAGCTACTAAATTACCTTGTAGTTATCCTTCTTTTCCGTCTGGTTTTTTAGCATTTTTTTCTTTTTTAATTATTGTTTTTACCTTGTCCCTCAATTAGGCTTGAATAATGTGATATATTTCATTATTATTGCTTTTAAGCTCAAAAAGGTAATAAATGTATGCAGGAACAAAATTGACTAAGAAAAATGAAGTTACTATGGGAACATACATTACAATTGAATCTGCTGTGACATCTAAAGAACCTCTAGGAAATGCAAGGAGACATCCTTTCTTGTCAGAATTGCTTGAGTTGATCTTTACTTCTCCTTTTTGGGGTCAGATTCTGCATCAGTAAATCCTTCTCCTGATTTCACTGGGAGTACTCAGTGAGTACACTGGTAAAATCTGTCAAAAAGAGTAGTGTTGTTTTTTCTGATCCATGCCAGCTGTGAATCAGACCTCACATTCTTCAAAATTCAGAAGTTAAGTGAAGGAATTTTTAGGTTTGGATTTGAACTGGATTAATTCCTGCATTCTTTCTCTGGTTGTAAAATGAGAAGTCATGAAAAAGAATCATACGAATACATGATAAATTCTCTCTATGTAGGAAGACAGAGAGCTGCAAATTACATTCAAGCGATCAACCAGAACTCCCCAGCTCATAAGAAGAGGAAGAGGAATCATGATTTAGTATCTGTTGCTTTTAATTTTGTTTTGTTTTCTTTAGTTTTGTTTAGTTTTGTTTTTCTGAACTACTTAACTACTACTGATCCATCTCTCTCTCAGATAAAAATTTATTGTCACCGAAACCTATGAGATAAAGTTTCCCTCTTCATCCCTTATGTCAGCATTAGACCATGAAAGATTAAAGGCAGGAGTGGTGTTTAGGAGAAAGGGATTATTTTACACAGAGCTAGGTTTCAAACTAATGCTCACTAAGGTGTAATTTTAACAAAGGGTGATTACATTCAGAAGCCACCAAGGTTTTAAAATATGAATAGAGGCATAAATATAACTTTTTAAAAGGAACTTTTTGCTAGAAAAAAAAGTAAGTGTAAAACACCCGACGTTCCTCACATATCTTGTATTTCAGTCTTCAGAGAGGAAAAAAAATGCTCATTTGATAATTTTTGAAATTCCTGAAGCAACATTTTTTTGGATTCCTTTCTTCACTAAAAAAATAGGGAATTTTCATTTCAATTTGAGATCAAATTTAGAGATGAATTCTGAGAAGACTTAATTGCGAAGAATTCACAAATTGACTTGTCAGAATATTTGAGCTTTCTAAATTTCTATTAGCCCACTGTAGAAGTAAAGATGGTTTTGCTACACAGAAGATCTGATTCTCCATGTTTTTTGATTTTAATTTTGCACTCTGCAAAACAATGGTCATTTAAAAATCTTGTAACATTAAATCCTTACTCTGTAATTGCAATGATTGGAAGAAGTGTTTCATCATCTGAAATCATTAAAGGAGCCATATTCTTAAATTTTTGAAAAATGATTGAATTGCTGAATTATACATGTCTACTTTTGCTTACAGTCTTGATTTCCAAAGTTTTACTCACTGTTGTGCTGCTGGAATTAGTGTTAACTCCAGTTCCAAAAAAGGTCAGTGACCATGAATATTTTCCTTTTATTTCACAGAGTCCTTTTCGGGCAAGGTGTTCTGCATGCATATGGTCTTGGTTTTTGCGTAGGTAAAGCTCAAAATGCAAACTGCCAGCAAAAGAAGGTATGCAGGCCCTACGGCAGCCTACTGGGGAAGTACTCAAACCCACCACTAGGGTGTGTTTTCTTCTCTCCTCAAAGCTTCGTTCTAGCGAAGTAATTTTGTCCCAACACAGTCTCTTTCCGGGCTGGGTCTGTTTGCTACACCGCTTCAAGCTGCCTTCAGTCTGCTGCAACCTCACTTCATCGATTTAATCTTGTCAGCCCAAAATTTTGCTCTGAGCTGGGGTTTTCTTCTACCTCCATGTCCTAAAGGCTTCCCGAGCTGCTTGTTCTGAGAGAGCAGGGAAATACAGGTTTGAGAAGAAAATCATAAAGGAAATGACTGTTTCCAGGAATGACTTCCCTGACAGGGTGTCTGCCTTTCCCCATAGCCAAGTTCTGCCCCGAGGAGAAACATCTCCAAAGTTCTCGGACTGACATAATAGGGAAAGCAGCCGTAAGTTCTTCCTCCACCACCACCCTCCCAGCTACTGCCAGGTAACAGACCCATTGTCTTGCCCACATCCCTAAGCACTGGCCCAGGCTCCCACTGGTGTTTCAGATACAGACTGCATCTATTCTCTGTTTCTTTTAGGGTTAGAAACACACATTTACTCACAGATTCCAGACAGGATGACTATCAGTGTGCATGTAAGTGGCTATTTTCATCTGCAAGATACTAAGAGCATTCACAGTTTGCCCAAGCAGAAAGACTGGCCTAGTTTTTCCTTCTGATCATCAGAAAAATAAAAAAAGCCCTGAAAACATGTTCTTAACTGTTTTCCTATGTATGCCACTAGCAACTGATGAAAATTTTTTGTATAACTGTTGTTCCTGATCACAGTAACACAGAACCCAGTGTTTCAGGCAAAATACTATGAAATTACAGCACAGGCAGGCAGGAAAATGTTCTCTTTCTTTTTTCATCATTGCTTCTTTTTATTTCTATTGTAATGTATATAGTCTGAAAAAGCTGTCATCTATTAGCCTAAAGGAGCTGTATGCATGTCTTACATCATTTTTTGGATCAAATCACACTTTTCTCCTTCTACCCCTCCAGGTCTGCATTTTTAGGAGGACGGAAGGGCAAAGAGGTTAAGATAACATCTCTGCTCCAGTAATGTTGCTCATCCCTAACCTTGACTATGCAGCAGTGAAGGAGTGAAGGTGAGCTAAAAACTTCACAGCATGGGAAAGGTAAGCCGAAAACTCTTTGCACAGACTCAAACACATTCATCTGTGGAGTAGACATGCTGAGTGTGCCGTACCCAGCACAAATATCACCACACTTCCACATATCTCCAGAATACTCACAGTAAACTTGTACAGCTGAAAAGTTATGGGAAGCAAGGCTTCTTATTCCCTCCAGCAGGAGCTGATGGAGTGTGCAGGTAGCTGAATTCTGGATTTCCTAACCCAGTCTGGTCTCAAACTCTACCTACAGAAGTTTTTCAGAGACAGTCTGCGTAGCATTTTTGGCTTTCACACACACCAGGCAGCAGATATGTAACTATAGACTTTAATATGGATAACCTTAGTTGCTTCTGTGTTGGTCCATGGGGTCACAGCTTCCTTCAGGGCACATCAGCCTGCTCCAATGTGGGGGCCTCTATGGGGTGCAGGGAGGCAGCTTACCTCACCACGGTCTTCAACATGGACTGCTCCAACACTTGGAACATCTTCTCCTCCTCCATCTTCACAGCCATTGGTGTCTGCATAGTTTTTTTTCTCACTCCTCTCTCCCAGATGCTGTTTCACAGCAGTTTTCATCTTTTCTTAAATATGTTTTTCACTGTCGTTGATGAGCTAAGCTTTGGCCAGTGGCAGATCCATCTTGGAGCCACTGATGTTTGCTCTCTCCAACACTGGTTGCTTCTGGTGTCTTCTTACAGATACACAGTACTCTGCTGGCAGGACATGTGGCTGTGAAATAAGGCAGATGTTCTGCACGTGGCTACATGTCTGGGCAGGCAGATGGATGCAGTAGCTAGCCACACAATCTCTAGATGTATGGTGGGCACGAGCACAAATGTGAGTTCCCACTACTGCTCCTCTGAGAGTTGCACCTAAGGACGTTAACTGATTCAAAATCAGTAAGAATTTTGACCAAGGATATGTCAAAGCCTGTGCCTCAAATATTATTTTCTACACTGTTATTTTCTCTGCATGGTATTAATTCACTGTCTCATGGAAGTTCTGTGTACCTAAGCAATAGATTGGATTCTGTGCCTTGCTAAGGTGATATTGAAGACTCTTTACAGTCCCTTATCATTATTTCAGCCTTAATAGATACCTGATGAGTTATTTCAGTCTTCTAATGCTCTGCCAGCATAAAGAGAATTTTCTTTTACTATCTAGGCTTCTTCCCTTCACATCCCTATCAAAGCAATCTTTACTCAGTATATCATTGGCACACTGCATGTGTTAAAAAAGACAACCAAACATCCCCATCCTCAGACCTACAGCCACTTCTAATGAGTGTCTCAATAACCTTACCCAGTTACATATTTATGGAACAGTGTGGAATGTTCATTGTTATCTAGAATGTAAGAGCTGATGTCTGTGTTAGGAGAAGGATTTTGTTCTTGGCACATGCCAAGCTATCCTCAACAGCAGCAAAAAATGTTACCATCACAATTGCATGATTGTGGGCCTTTATAATGGAATTAACATAAACCCTCTAAAGAAGCATTCAAAGCCCTACATTTTTATGCAATAATCTGATTTGGAGCTATCACTAGCTGAGGAAAAACTACATAAAGATTAACACGACACCCTGTGTTAATGAACACTCCCGTGGTCTGACTGGGAACATTCAGCTAACTGCATTTGCCTCGACATAATCCTACTGATCTGAGGGAAACCAAGAAAGCAAGAAAGACAGCTCAAGGGAACACAATGTTTTGTAACTGAAGTCAGCAAAAGTTAATCTGCTATCACAGGTCAGATCCACATGAGCTCAGATGATAATTTCTTCTGAAGCAGTGTAGAATATTTTTTTAAAGATGAAGTTATGAGATGTTTCAAGGAATCATGTTTTTGCAAGCTTTCAGTCTTCATGGTTTCTCTCATGCTAGATTTGGATTTTGCAGCCTGTTAGGATGTAAAATATTATTTTCCCTGTCTTCTTTAGCTCATTCCTGGATCACATCTAGGATCTATAAAGGCAATCTGATACTGAGTCTACAAACCTCAGGCTCAGCATTACAACTGATAACTTCAGAGCATGAAGGAAGCCATCTCACAAGATAGTCTAACTGCTTGCAATAGCATAGAGCAAACTTTCTACAATGCAACTGAGAAGCCAAAAATATCATATCATACCCCAGGGAAAAATAACATAATTGGGAGATATTAACAAAGTCAAGATTTTAAAAAACAGGAACAACGTTTCTATAACTACTTAACTGATTTGTTTGACTCATATACTCGTCTACTCACTACAGTCCCTACATTTGTCACCTAGTGACCAGCAACAGACCCCAAACCTCTGTGTAGCTGTCAGTAGCTGTCCCCTCATCCATCTGATGCTCAATGCTCTTGGATTCCTCCTGCATGCAGAAATGAAGCCTCTCATAGGGTGATGCTACATTTGAGGTGATGATCTGGACCAGATCCTGAGCCACACTAAAATAACAGAGACCCTGAAACTGAAAAAATTAGGATCCTTCCTGTTCTGCATTGGATTCAGCATCTTTCATTCAAATTGCAAAAATGTTCCTGGAAAAAAGACCAAAGCTAGGCTTCATCCCTCCCAGGTTAACATCCTCACCTTGTGTATTCCTGCTTCCTTGATCTTTACTTGTTTGTTTGTCAAAATTATAGCTGTGTGAAACAAATATTTCTTAAAGATTAAAACTGTGTTAGGGCCATCATTGCTAGTAGCTGTTTTGAAGGCAAAGAACCTCACTCCAAAAGCTTTTTGTGACTCCAGAAGACTTTCTTTTGCTAAACCCACCAGAACTGGAATCCCTTCTTTGAAATATCTTGATGTAACACCTGCTGTATCAATGTGTGGCAAGACCAAACATTTTTCAAACAGATACTCCATGAAGAAGAGAGCACCAAGAGCCAGGACTGCTTGAAGTGACAGACTTCAACTTCAGCACACTCCTGACTTAATGCAAACATATTTCCTGTTTCTGACTGTCACCAATTCTTGTGGGAACAGGCTGATATCATAGACACAGCATATAAAATCACAAGCCTTGCCACAGTGACTAAAAAGATAACAAATTATCACCATATCAGCAAAATTCATCAACACACAGGATCGAAGATGTGTTGTTTACATTCAGGGCAACTTAGCACTGAGTCACCGTGAGTCTGGTGAATTAGGGTGAAGATGAGCAGCACCAGCAACTGATGGATTTGCCTTAACAGGCAAAATGCTGGTTTTACAGTGACAATGAGGAGAAATGAGATAGTGAGCAGAGATACAATTTAAATTGAAAATAAACTTTTTGTCAAGCCTAAGAAGACATGGTATACTCTGTTTCTGATGAATTAGCAAACAGTTAATTTAATGTTGGTTTGCTGTGTACAGGTAGCTTTGCTACTGGCTAAGTGGCTCTATTTTTTTTAGGGCTGAAGGTGAGATTTTCTAAAGACTACTTTTACATGTGCCCTAGAAAACAGTCAGATAAGAAAAAGTTTCTGTCAGATACACCTGTCAGAAACTGCTTCGGAAAAAACTGACCTGTGGTGTTTTTCAGTACTTTTGAACATATTACCAGATGATAGAGATGGTTTTATATTTTTAAATCATCATGAAAAAAATCTAAAAAGATATCATTTTGGATCAGTGTCAGAGTTAGTTGTGTTTACCTCCTTCTTAGTTTGGAGGACACCTACTTCTTGATTCTCCATGTAGGACCTTCCACTAGAGTTTTCCTCTTACTCTATCAGACACAATTTTTTAAATAGAGAATTAAGCACATTACACTTATAAATGCCAAAATAAGCTTCAGTTAAAAAGTTGTTTCTACCTTTTTATTACAGGAATAATTTAGCAAACCTGAGACAAATTTTGGAACTTTTTCAACATTGAAAAAAAATGAAAAAAAAAAGAAAAAAAAAACAAACCAAACCTGAATTGAAAAACTGAGCCCAGATCTAGTGTCTAAGTGCTCTGTTGGATTGAAGCCAAGAAAGTGTCATGCTGAAGGTCACATACAAAGGGGTAATACTATAACTGAGTAAGGAATCAGATGCATTCTCATTGTCTGAACGCATGGACTTTCATCAAACACACTCTTTTGTCAAGTGCCTTTTGCAAAGAGAGGGACAGTCAGGCTACATTTTGGTTGTACAGAAAGCCTGGACACAACAATCATGAAGACTGTGAAGAAGGGAGAGCCAGAAGGCAGAAAGGTTGGTCACAGCAAGGAAACTGAGGCAAGAACTAGCACCCATTGTCCTTTGTCAGTATTTACCATGAGCTCTTCTCAGAAATTCCTGCTTCAAAGCTTAGGGGTATAAGTGGCCAGAGCAGTATTGAGCACATAGCAATGGCCCCCCAGGAGGCAACTGTGAGATGTCTCTCAGGACTGTGCAGTACAGGGGTTAGGTATCCAGAGAAGTTAGTTCTGATCCAGGCTCTGATTCTGACTTCAAGCAGCTCTGCTGCTCTCTGCTACCTGGCATGTCCACTTGAATGAGTGAATGAGTAGATTTTCAGGCTCAGTAATCTATCTGCATGGTTCAGGTCATCACTACTTCATCCAGTCACGTGGTTTTGGTAGGAAATCTCCAGAGACTTCACCACCGTCCTTCTCAGCACTGCTGGATGGAAAGGATAAGTGTCAGGGTCACAGAACAGCAGGTCAAGTAAGCAGGAGGATGGACTGCTGTAAGGGAGAGAAAAAAAAAGAAGGATGTTTGTTCACAGAAAAGCAAGAGCAGAGAGATGTCTGGGAGCTGAATTTTTTTGTCTCCTCTCTGGATAAGGCTACCTTTCTCTCCTGGAACACATGCTGATTTTTTTGTCAAACAGCCCTTAGCAAGTGTTATCTTGGAGCTGGTGAATTCTATTAGGAATTTCCCCCTTTTTATTTCCAAAAACTACTGACAGTTTCTTTCAGGTGCCAGAGTACATCAAATCCCATCCCTAGGATCATCAGCTAGCTCATACTGGCAGGGAGTGAGAGATTGTCATAAGGCATGATTAGAAATTATGATAAAGATTTTTGGCATGTCATTCCTTTACATTCCACTTGCAATTAATTATGTCCAAGCCTACCAGATGTGATGTACACTTTTGGAAGGTAGCACTGGCTTTTCTCTTGACATATTTACATTAAATTTAAGGGCTTTCCTTTTTTAAACAGGAAAAAGAGGATTGTTTGGGCCACAAATGATGCAAATAGTCTTCTTCAAAATGTGATATTCCCAAGTGTGTAGTCAGTGAGAATGGTTGCCACAGTAACACAGTTCAGCTTCTGTTTCCCCAATTGGATGACGCAATACTGATTAATTATGCTCATATTGGGATGGTTTACTTAATGGATTTATTTGAAAACCTTCTTTTCATGGACACCTCTATAGATTTTATCTATGACTAAGAAGTAGATCAAAAGGCATGTGAATAAGGTCAAAGCAAAATTTTATTCTAGATTTTTGAAAATATCACCAAATTTTTTTTCATTAATTCACCAGTAGCAGTTCATCCCAAAATAGAAACCTCAAGTGAGATTCTCAAAATAATTTCCTACCATTACTGAGTGTCTTACAATGTGTTGTAAAGCTTTTTTTTTTTTCTTCAATCAGATTTGGGACATTCTTAAAAGCATTACAGAATGACCCCTGGAAACACCTCTGTAGACAGTGGTGAGAGTTTGCTCTGGACTCATCCTGAAGGCTACATTTAGTTTTGTGTGATATGATTTCATCTTAGAGAATCAAAGTTAACAATCTTTAATTTACTTCTACACTGTAAGTTATGCTTTATCACTATATGAGTCTAAGAGTCACTAGACTGCAGGATTCACCACATGAGTAATGAGTCCCACATATATTTAAAGAAATTCAAAAGAGTTCCAAATGCAGAGGGCCTTTTGGTATGAATTCCAGCAACAGACATCTAAGTACTTCAGAAAACGCCACTCAGCACATACTGTGCAGTTTCAGGAGCCCAAATAAGTGAATAATTTCAAGCATCTTATGCTCTTTTCAATAATGAAGTCTATGTCCATCAATCCACCACCTTCACAGCAACTCACCTTCGATTATAGTTACTCCTACTGCATTAATCTTATATTTCTGCACTTAGTTCTCTCTTACTTTCTTGATACTAACGTCTCAATCACCAAATAACTCAGGTTGGAAGGGCTCTCTGGAGGCCTTGAGTTCAACTTGCTCAAAGCACAGCTCCATCAAATGAGATTTTCCAGAGTCTTTTCTTCTCTTGTAGAGATTAGCTTCAAAACTCTCCAACAATGGAGACTTCACAGCTGCTCCAGTGCTCAGCTGCTCTCTCTGCAAGGACCTTCCTGTTATATCTGTTAATTATTAGCCTGTAATGTGTAAAGCATTGCTTCTTATGCTGGGTACCTCCAAGAAGAGTTTGGCTTCATTTTCTGTGTAAAGTCAAAAGTGAGTGTTCATCTGATCAGAATCTCCTTCTCTATCACATGTCTTCACTATGATGTTTTCACAGACATTTTGAAAATGAAGGTGATTACATGGTATTATTAACATTCAGCGTAGTAGTGACACTGCAGAAAGACATGCAGTCTTCTTCCTTAGCAGCAAGTCTAAACGCAGGGGTTTTTTTACAACTTTCATCACATAGAGAACTTTTATTTCTTCATTGAATCACAATTCACTTAAAAGAACTACTTGAAGTTTTCTGTTTCACAGTAAATATATTCCTAAATATAAATATATGCATAAGATAAGCATTCAGGCTGACACAAGTGGCTTTTTCAAGGTATCTTATTAAATCTAAGCATGTTTTTAACTTTTATCTGACCAGAAGCAGCTTTCTAAATTTTGATTTTTTTTTTTTTCTGATAATTACTTCTTGCAATTCAGTTCATAAATATCTAATGGAAATCTTTACAAAGTGACCTGATTTTGCTAAGGTGGAATATCCCGCACCACAGACTGCCACTCTGCTTTTCTGAAAAATGTTTCTTGTGTTACGGATGTGTATCAACAAGAAAGTACAGCTAAGGCTTATGGCCTTACACTTCATTTTTGCATGTTTTTTTGTTTCCTAATGTTTAAAATCATTCAGCCTCCAGTATGACCTTAACCTTAGGAAGGGAGGAATAGTTGCATGAGCTCAAGAGTGAAGTTTTCATCAAATCCCCTCAGCAAAACTGTTCATTTGAAATGTGCTTATGAAGAGAAAATAGAGTTTGGGGTTGGATTTTTTTGTGTTTTGCTTGTTTTTTTTTAGTTCTTGGGTTTTTCAGAAAGCTGTTTCCATCCTGAGTGTACAGTGAGAACAGCTATGGCAGCTGTGAAAGACAAGCTTTAGAGGTGAAGCACAGAGTGTGTCAAGGCAGCTTTGGGTGAGCTATGGGTGACCTTGGGATCAGCCTGTGCCTTTGAAAATCCAACTGGCAAATGCTTGGACTTCACATCCTGGATGGGCTCCTACTTTATCTCACTTTGCTCACAGAGTGGCTAACTGAAAAGATTATATGTAAAACCTACTCAATAATGGGTCTTTCACACTGCAATCATCAGAACAAACTATTTTTGCATCCACTACAGGAGAGTGAATTAAAAGGTCCTGTGAAACTGGCTCTACCATTTTACACATAGAGAGAAGAGCCTAGCTCACATTGAAGTGGTTATGAATATAAATATTATGGTCCATATTTACATTAAATCAGTCTAATTTTATTCACAGATACACAATTTCATATATGAGTCTCTGTAGGGTTTGTATAGGTTTTAACTAGACCTGATCTTCATCTGGAATGAATTGAGCTAACCAGACTGAAGGACATGTGATTTGCAGACAATTGAAAGTCTTGTCTTTTCTGCTTAGAAGTAAGGAAAGTTATATCCTCCCCCAAAAAGGGGAACACAGCAAAGTAAGCTATATCCACCAGGCTGACTAAAATATTATGTTTTGGAAAATGACAAGAAATTTGGAGCCTCAAACACACAAAAAATTTTCCCTTTAAAACCAAATTTCCCTTTGTTTGAAACCTAGTTTTCAAAGTTTTAAGTTAAAACATATTCAGTACTGACCTCTCATGTCACCCAAAGTCCTTTGGAAATTGCTTATCTCTTCCTTTGGACTCTGTATACTGTTATGAAACTAAAAACTAGTGAATACCTCCACAGTGCAGTCTACTTTGACTCTCAGTTTTTGTGAGTGGAAGTTCCAATAAACCAAGGCGAGTTCCCTCTCTGGCATAGGCACTCTCATTTTCCCCACTGTGTTTTGTGTTGGAATGCAAAACTTCATATTGATATCACATTTGTGCAGAATCTCTTCATTATGAATGATCCTAGAAGCTAAACCAATTTCTCCTCTATCTGCTAGATGCCAGTGGCAGCACTGATTTGTTAGTGCCTTCTCTGAAGTGCTGTGATCAAGGCATCAATTCTTGTAATCACTTAGAGCATACAACACCATTACCTTATCTTTGGAAGATACATATTCCCATGAGAAGCCCTTGTTTTGTGCTGTTAATCATTGTTAACAATGATCTGCAGATGACTCTCCCTTTATACAATTTCTTTCTTTGTATCTTTTTTTTTTTTTTGGAAGCTGCCAGATGCATTTGGTTTAGAATTGATACATATTCCAATACTGATCAAACACAGCTTTGATTTTCCTTTGTTCCCTTCTTCTCTCTATCACTGGTTCAGTTACATTTCAGGAATGATGAAAAAGGCTGGCTGGAAACTAATTATAAAAATGCAAGTTGGAAGAAATACAATTTGTACCATTGTCCTTTATCTTTCAAGCAGCTAAAATGATCACTAATATTTCACAAATGAAAGAGAAAAATTAAGATACAACTGTTAGAATTGGGCTGTATTATAAATAATGGTTACTAGGGAGATTTCAAGAGAGCTTAATTTGGGAGCACAAGAGTCTTTGAGAGGAACTGAGCTCTGTGCTGCTAAATCCCCCTGTGATAGCTTTTGAAAAATATTCCCTTAAGTCATTACATCACTTTAAAAAGTACAGTAGAAACACAGAGGGCAGTATCTTGCTAAACCATAAGTTTGACCTGATTCCTAAGTGACCAGGGCTAGCAAGCTGCCGCCTTTCAATTTTAGCATGATGCAACACGCTACGGACATGTCTGCCCCCTCACTTATGCAGTTACTTTTCCAGGACATATTCTTTTTCTGAACTGGCAATGTTTCTGGAGACCTTTCTCTGTTGCAGCTGCTCCTCTTGCTTCCTTGTCTTCCATCCCAGGTCCTTCCACTGCCTCCCAATTTGCCCTGGTCCCTCCACAGCAGCCTCAGTACCCTACCCACATTAAGCTTTACTCCTGTCTTTTGTTGCAGCTATACCAGCAGGAGGCCCGGCATAAGAAATCCAGCAAAATTAATTCATTTGGAACCTACTTTGAGGTACTTTCCCCTCAGTGCTGGAGTGTTTCAAATGGGGAGTCACTATTTCTGCCAAAAAACAGTGCCACCAGAAAACAGCGTTCCTACAGATTTTGGCTCTTATGATACATCATTATTGATTTCTCTGCTGCTTCATGTTGATTCATTTCAACTGAAATGTGTATTTTTGATATAAAGTAATTCACTGTTGCCTCTATTTTAGATCCATAATTTGAGAAAATGGCTTGAAGTAATGAAAGGTGCTTTTTGAAAGCCAAGGCCGCTTTCAGTCTAAGAAGGGTTGGAGAGGATTTCTTTGTCTCATGGCAGTCACTGTCAGTTCATCAGAAGGAAAACTTTACTTCCTCAGATGACAATGAAGGTATAGCACAGTCCATGTCTACAAGCAGCAGGATCAATGTCTGCCCTCCACACTGTGTCCATCAGAGATGTTCACATCCCGTCCACAAGCACAGTCCCATTCTTCATCCCACTCTGCATCTCTAGTCTGTGCTAGTGCTGACCAAAGACCTCTGGATCCCAAGAGGACCCAAAAGAGATATTCTATGGAGGAATAACAGAAGAAATCAAGCATACAGCAACATTTCTGTCATGTACTTCCCAACCTCCAATTTCCTGAGCTGGATGTTGTTTTTATGTCCAAGAAAGCCTCACAGTGTAGTTCTCTTCATTAACTGCCTCCAGGAAAAAGCCCCCAAATGGTTTGCAGGCAAGCTTTGACCAGAAATGCCACACAAAAGAATTGGCTCTTGTTTTTAATCCATCTCTGGCTGTTTTCACCTGACAGTCCTCATTTCTCCCCTAAGACACATAGAAAATAGTCATTTCCCTCTCCACTCACATCAGGGGCACTTAAGGAATGTCCAAGAGCATAGGGACAAACATTTTAAAACCCACAAATTGACAAAACCGAGGCTCCTTTCAAACAAGAAAACAAAGTTTTCTCACAGTTTCACACATACTTTAAATGAACAGTGTGATGATGAAAGAACAATCTCTTGAGTTGGAGAGGAGTTGTAATCCTGCACATCTAGGACCTGGCTGCACTTAGCTTTAAATGAGACTCTCTGGAAGGGTCTGTGGATGATGAACATTACCAAAGCCCCTGCTTACTGTTTGTGAGTTTTCATGTACATTAAAAAGTGATAAGTTGGCCACCTACTGTTCATATTTTTGCATCAGATGGTTTTGTCTCACATCAAGAGAAACTAAATGGTTTTAGTTTAAAACAGATGGCAAACTGTTGGCAGGAGCTTTCAGAGGCATCAACAATTGTAAAGTAAAGTAGGACTCATAGGACAGATGAGAAATTAAATACCCAGTGCTAGAAAGTGACCTGAAATTAAATCCAAGGTATAGGCCATCACACAGCAGGATGTTGAAAACTTTCCTACAGATCTGCATTCTGCAACTAGCTTCTTCTGTCTCTTTCAAGGACAGAGCAAAAGCCCCAGTTTGAAAGAAGATTGCCTTTTGGAGAAAAGACAATTCACATCCAAGTCTGTATCAGGCTATTTGCATGTTTCTCACAGACTGTTTCAAACAGAGTTCCTGTCTCTCCTGAACCAGGTGAGAAAAACTTCTTGGTATGACAGAACAGTGGAAACAAAACACTGCAAAAGTAATTTGTAGTAATAAAAGTCTCTCAGCCTATCAAACGTGAGCATACATAAGATATTCCAGAAAAACACACACACCTATTTTGCGACCTGCAGGCCACCTCTCTGAAAGCCTGAGTTAAGCATCCGGCTTCGGAAATACTGATGTTGGAATACACTGGCAGGTCAGTGGACACAAACATGCTGAGGGGTTATCACAACTGGCAAGACTGAAAGCTTTGCATGTCACCTTGCCTCAATGCAGTGTCCTGAGCATGGGGGCTGTTCTTCCTCTGGTGTAGGAGCTGCTGCTGGAGTGAAGAGCAATCCCCCATAACAGGGAGCCTGTCTACAGGCTATCCTTGCTGCAGGAGATGGGTCTGAAAGCTGCCACATAAATATTCTTGCTGCTTAGAAATGGAAGCACAAGCCAAGGGCTGTTTAATTCAGTCTTGAGAAAGCAAGTCAGCCAGACATGCAGAGTGACAGCTGCTATGTGGCACTTAGTTGAAGCTGGCCCCACAAGATTTTGTCACAGAAGAACACTATTCCTATATGCCAGCTAACTCATCCCTATCATTAAAATCATTGTCAATCAACCATCATCCCTAACCATCCTTCTAGCATCCCTATTTGTCCCTTCATAACACCCTGAACTTCTGATCATCCTGCACTGTAGTTCTCATCCTTCTGGGAGTCCTGAATAACTTCAAGAAGATACTAATTTTGAGGAAATCCAAAATAAAAGCTGGAGCTTTACTCCTTCCATAGACACTGACAAGTTAAAAATTGCTTTGTGTCACATGTGAGGTTTTTTAATACTTTCAAAAATTCTTGGGACTTCAAGGCTTCTCTTACTCAGGAAGACAGAAATTTTCTTCTGCATAGATATATTTTAATTATCACCTAACTAGTAAAAGTAGAGAAGGAGAAAGATAGTCCTTCTTGTAAAGGGTAGGTGTGCATTCAATTTCTCCCAGAATCAGTCAGTCCTTTTTTCTTACAGTTTATCATAACTCTCTAGTGAGTCAAAATTCTTCTGCTGATTAGCTTAAGATGACCCAAATGCTTTTGAAACCAGTCATGTTTTTCTTACACTGTTTGTCTCTCCATGCATAGCTCTTTTCGTAGCCCTCCTGGACTCCTTTATACAGCATCCAGGTCTTTTTGTATTCTCTAAAGAAGAGTCATGCTTCAGTCGAATCAGCACTTGGATTTCCATTTTCATGTGAATGATTATATGCCACTGGTTTAAGTGATTTGGCTTATTTGTTTTGGATTTTTTTGCATCATTGGGATGATATTTTATTACAACTCAAAAAATTTGCACTGAAGACAATGTTGACATAACATTTTGATTTTTCACATTCTTTTATATCCAAAGCACAAATGTAGGTTGTGCTGAGAATGGGCTGAGATCAGCCCTGAGGAGAAGGGCTTGAGGGTGTTGGTGGATGAGAAGCTTAACATGTTGACGCAATGTGTGCTTGCAGATGAGAAAGCCAGCTGTATCCTGGGCTGTATCAAAAGCAGTGTGACCACTCCACTTCACTCTACTCTGATGGAACCCCACCTGGAGTACTGCATCCGAATCTGGGGTCCACAGCATTAGAAAGCATGGTGGGTTGACCTTGGCTAGATGCCAGGTGCCTACGAAGCTGCTCTATCACCCTCATTCTCAGCCAGGCAGGGAGAGAAAATAAGGTGGAAAACACTAGTAGGTTGAGATAAGGCAGTTTACTAAAGGAAAAGCAAAAGGTCACATGCACAGAAGACAGGGACAAAACCCTAAATATTTTATTCTCTGCTTTCCATCAGCAAGCAATGTCTGGACACTTACTGGGAATGTCCCCACTTACTGGGGCTCCATCACACGTAACTACTGTTCAGGAAAGCAAATGTAAATAAAAAACGCCCCCCTCTTCCTCCTCCTTTCCGTAGCTTTGATAACTGAGACAACATCATATGGTATGAAATGTCCCTCTTTTCAATCTGGGGGCAGCTGCCCTAGTTGTGTCCCCTCCCAAGCTTTGCTTGCCCCCAGCCTATTGGTGGAGGAGTGGAATGCTGGAGAGACAGTCCTGATGCCATTCCAGTGCTGCTCAGCAGCAGCTAAAATGCTCGTGTGTTATCAACACCTTTCTAGCTACCAGTGAAAACACAGCACTGTGAGGGCTGCTATGGGAAAATGTACTCCATCTCAGCAGACCCAATACAGAAAGGCATAGATCTTTTGGACAGAGTCTACAGGAGATCCACAAAGGTGATAAGAGGGCTAGAGTACCTCCTCTGTGAGAGCAGGCTGAGAACTGGGGGTTTTTACCCTGGAGAAGAGGTGGCTTCAGGGAGACCTTACAACAGCCTACTAGTCCCTAAATGGGGACTTAAGGATGGAGAGGACCTCTTTTTGAGGGAGTGTAGCCATAGGACAAGGGGTAACAGCTTTCAACTGAAAGAGGGCAGGTTTAGATTAGATATTAGGAAAAAATTCTTTACTGTGACAGTGGTTAGGCACTGGCACAAGTTGCCTGGAGAAGCTGTGAATATCCCACCCTTGGAAGTGTTCAAGGTCAGGTTGGATGAGACTTTGAGCAACCTGATCTAGTAGAAGGTGTCCCTGATCATGGCATGGAGTTGCAAATAGATGATCTTTGAAGGTCCCATCCAACCCAAACTATTGTATGATTCTATGATATACATGCACTACTACACCACTGAATCTTTCAGCCTCTAATAGAAAAATGCTTCAGTCCTAAAACTTTGCTCTTTTATGTTCTTGCTTTCCCTTTTCCTCATTCAGTCATCTCCAAAATACAACACTACTTAAATCTGCATCTCCAGTATCCTACTGCTGGAAACAATTACATGCAATAAAAAAACATCTTTTCTTCTTGTACAGATATGCTGACATTTGCTCAAAACTCTCACATATTCTTACAGACAATGAGGAAGCCAACAGAACCATAAAACCTGATATAATAAAACCAAACTGAAAAAATGAGATTAAAACAATCCCTTCCTCCATATAGTTCCTGAGATGATCTTCCATTTTTATCTCTCTTTCCTCTTTGTTACCAAATTAACTCCAGTGAACACCAGTCACCTCAACCTGCTTGGAGAATTGTTCAACCAGACTTCTCTCTGAATTGTATGCTGGGAGCCTTTCCCTGTTTGCTGAGAGTATAGAACAGAAGAACCTACCTCCCAAAGGCATAATCTTCTCTCCACATACTGATCCAAAAAAGTAGGACTCTGGAAGCCAGTGCTTACTGCTGATGTCAGAACTTCCTTTACAGTGACTGAGAGAAGAACTAAGACCATAACTTCTTGCCAATACTCAAATTCATGGGGAACTGAAGGCTATCTACCACTCTTTTCAGTGGGTAAAGGTGCAGACCTAGGACCTAAAGAGAAATCACAAGTGATATTGCAAAAAAAGAAAAAAAGAAGATTTTTTTCTTACCCCCCCCCTCCCCCTTTTAATCCTGGAGAAGGTAGCTCTCACAGTGCACATATAATAAAGCAGCTTGATCTGGCCTGTGCTACAAATGTTCTTAACAGTTCCTAAACCCTCTTGGAACAGCAAAACTCAAAGCAAGCCCTCTAACCTAACATCAGACTGAGCCTCCACAAGGATGTGGATTCTGCTCAGTTTCCAAACCCAAAGAGTTTAAACCTGGGATTTCTTAAAGCACTCTGGAACTCCAGTGATTTTGACTTGCACTTCCAGGATACAAAAGAAACTAAGAACAAATCCAGTTTGCAGAATGAATTTTGATGTGATTGCGACTTTGTCTCCAAGTCAGGCAATTAAGAGTCTGTAGCCTAGACTACACCCTGAATGTGGTGAGCTGAACTTGGCAAAGGCAGGCTTAGCATAAATCTCAGTGAAATAGAACAGAGGATTTTGGGGCAGGGGAATGCCAGTAGGATTAATACATGTACACTGTCCCTGCAGTTAAAAGCAGCCACCCTCCTCCAGATTGCATGACCACCTTGTCGAGGCATTAACACATCCTTCAGAAGAGGTATCACCTTCTCTTTGCAGAAGGAGCAGTGGTATGAGCATGTGCCAGGTCCATACAGTAGGCAGCTAATTCAGAGGGGTGTAAACTGTGCTAAACTCTCACATAAAGTCAGAAAAATATGAATTTTCTTTCTAAGGATTTATGACAGCCCCATCACAACACCCTGAAGCACACTGTATGCACACAGCAAAACACACCCTCTTTAATTACCATCAGGTGTTTCCTTTTACTTTTAATAGGTTATCTGCAGAATTCTGATGTATGTGTTGTCTCTGCACAAGTGAGTTTGGATCTAACTGAATTTTGTTGTTTTCCTCAAATACCTAGAGGCAACCTGGCATGGACACCCTGTGGTATGAATTAATATCTGTTATCCCTATCACTCTATTTGACTGAGCCAGCTGAACATATAAGTAAAAAAGGTGTCTTTAGAGTTTTCAGCCTGTCTAAATGCTGTAAGTGCTTTCAGTATTTTTTTTCCATGAAAAAAATGCAATCCCAAATGATAAATCATTGTGAAAAGTGAGCAAACAGCAGATCCACCTTTGTTCATTAACAAACAGTGTTTTCTGGGGACACAGGGTATGCCAGACTGCATTTATCTAGCTTAGTTCCTTTTTTTTAAGAACAGCCAGCACTGATACTTTAGACAGAGATGAGAAGAACTAATACAGGTAAAGGCAGGCAAATTTGCCTACACATTGATGCTCCTTGATCCTGTAGATCTACTGTGTTGCCCCCCATGTAGGGACCAAAAACTACCCTGTCCTACCAAGTGGGAACAATAGGGTGGGAAGCATGGCACAAAGGCAAGTATCATAGAATTATTAGTGTTGGAAAAGATCTCCAAGATCCTTGAGCAAACTTTGACTGAACACAGCCATATCAGCTAAATCAGAGTTGTAAGTGTCACACTGAGTTTTTTCTTGAACACTTCCAAGGATGGTTACTCCACCACCTCCCTGGGCAGCCCATTCCAATACTTGGCAACCCTTTTGCTGAAGAAATTCTTCCTGAGTTCCAAAGTGAACCTCACTGGTGAAGCTTAAGGCCATTTCCTCTAGCCCTGCCACTATATGCGTGGGAGAAGAGGCTGACCCCCTCCTGGCTACAACCTCTTTTGAGGTAGTTGTAGAGAGTGATGAGGTCTTCCCTGACTACTCCCAGGCAGGAGGAAAAAACATGCCATGGGGGAAAGCGGAACCACAGCCAATCTGCCAAAGACCCCAGAGTGTGGTGATTAGATTTCAGTCACTTGACTGGAACTACCAGAACTTTGCTGCTGCTGCAGGATGATTTGGAGAGTTCCTTGGCTGAAGCCACGTTGTTCCACTCCTGAGCTAGAATGAGCTGAGCACCATTGTGTAAATTTGTCTCTCTGCTTTAGCAAGAGAGACAAAAAGACTGTATGTCTTTCTTCATTGCTGGCAGAGAGAGCAGGAATGATATGGAATGAAAAGTTTCAGGGCTTAGTGATTAGTAATGAAGCTTATGTGTTCATCACATATTAAAGTAGTAGTTCCACACAAGAAAAATTACAGCATGAAGAAAATTACTAGATGGAGGAGAGAGAGATCAAAAGCCAGGCTATCACAAATCCTGAGATTGCTGAGAAATCAGGACACCTTGGATTAGAAAAAAAAAATTAAAACAAAAAAAAAAAACCTCCCCAGGATCTTGCTTTATTTCATGCCTTTAGAGGTTCAGGTTGCCAAGTTATTCATAATCATAATTAAACATTACAACTTTCCAAATTGCCATCTATCCAGTAGTTCAAACATAAGACAAAGAGGCTGTGAGCATCACATTGCTGAAAAAAAAAACCCAGAGCAAAAAAATTTTTTCCTTGATGAGAGGAAACATTTTGAAAAATTGTTCATTGCAACATTGATTTTTCACTCTGAAGAAGTTTCTCATTTGAATTCCTTGCTATCTTTGAGATAACTGCTTTGCTGCATATGTTTTATTACAGTAAAACAGTAAAAAAAAAAAGAAATGAAAAGCAACACCAGGAGACAGTCTTTCCTTTGCGTGGTTCGCACTTTGCTGGAGAAGAGAACTCATTTCATGTCAGGAAAGGGTATACAATCAGCCCCAAGAGCATTTAAGAAGGCAGGGTACAGAAATCGCTGGGGGTCTAACAGCCTGTAGGCCCTGTCAGCATTGATTATCCATAAAAGAGATGTGATAATATAAGAGGCTGCAGTGTGCAAACCACCTCTATTTTCTTGATTACAGTATTTGTTATAATACTTGGTTAGAGAGAAATGCAATGGAAGTTGAGCTAAGACTGAAAAGACTATTCAACCTTCTTATTTTTTGTGGAAACAAAATTTGAACAAAAATGATAAGACACAGAAAGCTGTAATTTATCTTGAGCTCGTCAACTGAACAGCAATTGCTTGAGAAGTACATGACATATACTTTCATAAGGGATAGTATAATCCTGGAACACGAACTTTACACCACTGCCGAATTTACTTATCTGTGTGATGTGCTAAAGAGTCAATCTCTCTAACCAAGCTCAGGTCTGCAAATTTTACTTGACCACATAGTTAGAAAGATACACACAAAACCCCTGTGGTGAAAAAGCCTATTAATGGGAAATTGTCAACTTCCCTAGGTATGGGCCTTGAGCTTTCTGTTGTACATATGGGCTCACCTTTCCACTCAGGGTTTCTCACAGGGCAATGTGCCCTCTAGACCTGATGATCTGGTAAAGCCAGGGATGTGAAATAAGCAGCTGATCTAAAACAAAATAGTTTCATGGCTGGCAAAAATTACTTTTGAATGATTTCAGAAAAATCAGAATGGGTTAAATCTGAGCAGAAACATTCTCTAGCTGAACTCAAAGAAGGATTTTTTTTTTTAAAGGGATTTTTGTACTTATTTTGCGTTTAACATAGTGTTTGAACGGGATAGCCAGCAGCAGATTTGTAATCATGGCCTTATTCCTGGCACAAAGTCCTCGGAATCAGGACAGGATCTTGCTAGGTCAAGCAGCAGCACCGCACTGCTCCCTCTCAACTGAGGGGACCTGATCTGATGTTACTCTTGTGCTTTCAGAGCCAAACTATTTGAACTGGATTAGTGTGTTTCTATCATGTGACTGCTGTATTTCTGGTCTGAGGAGGAAGACTGCCTGTACTTTAGTCCGTAACTAAACCTTACAGACATGAGGAGCTCAAGGAAGAACCCTGCTCACATGGCACAGCTGAAGCTGAAAGATGATGTTTTCCCACAGCCATACGCTTTAGCAAAACATGAACATAAGGGATAAAATCATCAGCTACTGTGGACAAGCTATTGAGGATCTCCTCCTGTCTTCACAGAGAGTTGAGAGCCAGGCATTCCCTTGTGGACACTTCAGCTGCTTAACACAGCACTGCTGCACCAATTAAATTCCCTGCCACAGATGCTGAAACCACCAGAGTTGCTTGAAAACTCTAATCAGCACCATAGTAGTGATATTAAAATGGTAATGATGGTGCCTCTGTGTGTGTGTATTTGACAGAATGAGTCCCTCAAGAACCAGAGTCACTTCTGCTCTCTGAGACCAAAAAAGTTCTGCTTGCAACAAGGGGTTTTTTCTTTCTCTGCTGAGTGGCTTGAAAGCCACAAACAGAATCTGCAAAAGCCTTGGCAGAGCAAATATTGTAGGATATAATATTCTCAAAGCCCTTCTCATCTACAGTAGTTATGCCAGTGGCTAATGGTACATTAGCTGAGTGCATTTGAGGAGATGTGTACTGCACATCTAAGTGGTTTGAAAGCAGGGAAATTTTTTGCAGGACTGGATGTGCCAGGTACAGAGAACTCAACAAAGCTGGGACTTGCCCAGAAACCACAGGCCTTCTTTAAGTGAGATAAAGTAAAATGACTGTCATTTAACACTGGAAACTCTTGGATTTTGAGGGATTGGTTTGTTCAGTTAGTTTGGCAAAACTATTTGTCAAGGGAACATATCTAACCTCTGCCATGGTTTGGGACCGAAAAGAAATTCTGTTTACCATAGAATGGCTCAAAAAATTTTTTAACTTTGTAGTGTTAATTCTTGGAAACATTTAAGCAACTTTTCTATAAGACTATGAGCTGTTTCAAAGAAGAAAAACTCTGTTTAGAAGCACACTGAGTGAAGCATTGCAAGTCCAGAAGTTTAAGTAATTTAGAGAACAACTGACACTACCAGCAATCTTATTTTTCTGATACTTTCTTCGAACAGTAAACATTACTCTTTAGGATCCTGATTACAAAACAGAGGTGCCAATTTTGCTCCATTTGTTTGAGTATTGCTGGGTACCTCACAAGCCTATTTTCAGGTAGAAACTCTTGTGTCAGATCCTGATATTCTGGGCTTGCAATGCACACCCCTAAGCTGGGCAGACGTTATAGGAAGAAAGGGAAGTCTGAGCTATGAAGCTCACGCCCTCCAGATCAAGGACAACATGGTGTGAGATAACAAAGAAAGAAAATCCATCCACATGGCTGAGGAAAAGCTGCAAAGCTTTAAAGAGATGCCAAAAACACTACCCGAGGTAACCTGGGAAACGCAGGGGATCACAGGTAGGACCCTAAGCTTCAGGTGCACCTGATGTTCCTCACTTCACATCCTGGTGATGTGACTTTATGTGCCATTAAATTAATTTCATTTCATGTTACAAAACTGTTGTGAAGTGGAACATATCCCCCTGTTTATATTTGTTCATGACCCATTTCAAAATCAAAATGTGTTTTAAATACTTTATACACTCATTACTTTTCATTATGAGATGGTGATCATTAGGTAGCACTGAGTTTTATGACAATGCCTCACTTGATGGAAACACTCTTTTGTTATTATAGCATCCCCTTGGACAAGAAGCACTCCACTGTATCATGCGCCACCACTCCCTTGCAAACAGTTTTGTACCCACAGTTAAATTCTCTGCAAGAAGATTAGGCCTTCTATTATGGTCTTCTCAATCATTGAAAAAACCCTATTACGTTCACTTAAAAATCATATTCTCCTCTTTTCCTTTTATTTTCTTCAATTAAGTTATTATTTTTCATATTTAAACAGAAAATTAAAAAAAAAAGAAGAATCAACAAAAAGTATCAAGAAGGAGTAACAGACAAACACGAAAGCAGAAAATACCAAGCAAAATTGACATTCTGACACAAATTCTGTTTGCAAGGTTTTCATGAGACCAGACTGTACATGGAAGTATTCCTATGAGAGAGCATGGTCAGAAAGTCTGGTTCAGAGAAGAGAGTGGCAGTATTAGCAATTCAGCTCACTTGAAATGCTGAAGCAAAACTGTCCTTTCTAGGTTAGTACCAACCAGCATGAAACCTAACACTGTCATTTCCAAAACGTCATTTTCAATATTCTAACATCTGCCATCTCTGTCTCTTAACAAGCACTGAAGCACTTGTTTACAGAACAGAAATCCTATTATTCCAGGCAGCCCCTGCATCTACCTTTTCTGATGGTTTCACTGTAAGGACACACATTTTCTGATTCATCATTTATGTGCAAGAACCCTTTAAAAGCTTCTTGTGTTTCCCTGACTGTACTAACACACAGATAGCAATGAGGTGGCATTTTCCAACATTTTAATTATACTTTTTCTGTCACGTTGGACTAAAGTAGGAGGGTTTAATCTTAACAAATGTTGCTAATAGTGTAGAGACCAGGAGCAATATTTCTACTAACAATTTTGATTAATTTCTTTTATTTTTAGATGTTGAGGCAATTTTTATTGTTCTATGTTCATGTTCTTGTTTTTTCTAACAAAAATGCAGCAGCAAAGATACTTAAGAAAAAAGGGATTTCATCTGGCACACCTTTTTCAAGTATAAACAACATATTTTTCACAGGAATATACAAAAGTATTAAATAATTATCATCTTCTTGAACCAACATTACTGAACACACAAATTTTAGCATTCCACTACACAGTTACACAAAGAAATAAACTCAGTGTTTTTTTGAAAACAGAAAAAACTGTTCAAAGTCCCTCTGAAATTTTTCCTTATTTATTCATCTTAGTAATCAGATTTTTCAGACAAACTCAGCACATGGCAGCCAACGACCAAAACCCAAAGAGCACTTAAGCAAACAAAACAGGTGTCAGTCACATTTCATGTATGCACTTCTCCACTGGAGAGTTATTTCTCCTCTGTAGGGGTTTATTACAACTAACAATTTTTTTCTCTGTTCAGCTCTCTATTCAGCAGAAGAAATAAAGTTGCATAATCAATATGCTGATCCTTTCTGTGATTTCTTCCCAACTTCAAGTAGAGAAAATAATAATTGTGAGCACATCACCTGTAGAAAATTCATTATCATTTATTCAGACTAATGAATGAACCACACAAACATGAGCTTCTCCCCCACCAGTAATAACTGAACCAAGAACAAAAAAATTACTGGATTAAGCGATTATAGAAAGCTGAGTAACTTTTAAAAGTGAAAAAAAATTCCAAACTGGCAGAAAGAAAATTGGTTAGGAAAGGTTCAAGAAGATGCCTTCAAGAAAAAGTAGATAAAGAAGAAGCATGTAAGACCTGTCGGAAAGCAATTAAGATATTTTTGTTGATAGTCACAATGCCTAGATGCCTGTAAATTATCTAAATCAGTAGTCTCCTTTAAAGAAATTGTACTAGAAGAGACTTGCTTGTACCTCATTGTGTTTATCTGACTTTCTTATTCCCTTCTTTTTTTTTTTTTCTTTTTTTTTGGATGTTTGTGTGATTTTGTTTATTTGTTTTGTTTTGTAGCTTTTTTCACTCTTGTGAAATCCTTGTGCAAGTACATTTCCTCTTAATTTAAATTCACTCAACACTATTTTCCTGGCTGAATAGCAGTCTAAAAACTAAACACCCCCCCCCCCAACTCCCCAGCTGTATAACAGTAGCATTTTACAAGTACAAAACTTTTATCACATCAAGTTTCCATTAAGTTTACTGGAACTCACAGTTTGATAAAATCAACTGAAATATTAAATATGTAGACATTTGGAATTTAATTTCTCATAAAATTCACCATATTTACCAAGTGCTAAGAAGGTAAACACACATAAAATTTTTTTGGCCAAAGACAGCTACAAGCTTTGAAAAATTGCTTCTATTTTGGTGACAAAACATGCCTTCATTCAACATTTCTCTCCCTCTCCCCCAAGGAAGGGATCATTATTTGCAGAAGCATACAGAAGAGCCTTGAGCTTTTCACAAAAGCTGTTTTTCCCAGGGGAGAATCCCTCAGTATCTCAGGGGAAATTTTTCAGGCAGGTTTATTTCAAACAGATTTAAACCTTCCTAATCTCTGATGCTGGTAGGTCTCAGCTCCAAGATGTCCCAGGGAGACAAAGAGCACCCAGTTCATGCTGGGGTTCTTAACCCTCTGATGGATTCAGAACTTCCTGTGGACCCCAACCAGCTTTCTCACCTTTTTTATATACTGAGAGTGGTGTCATATGGAAAAGAATACCCCTTTCACCAGTTTGGGTCAGCTGTTCTGGCTATGTTCCCTGCAAGCTTCTTGTGCCTGTCCAGCCTTATCAGTTAGTGGAAACACAGCTTAGCAACAATCAAAAACATCAGTGTTTCGTCACCATTATTCTCTTAATCCAAACCACAATATTACATCAGCTACTAGGAAGAACTTTAACTGTATTCCAGCCAAAACCAGGGTAGTGCTAGAAGCACCTTTCTCCGGTACAAAGTCTAGACAATCAGCTCATATACACAAATCTCCACCAGGCCAAATCAGCCCAAGCCTCTACCCCCTCAGAGAATGTTACTCCTTCAAATTAATATTACCTTCTGACAATATGCCTTTCTCTAGAGTCCCTACTACCTGGTAGGAGAGATGGGATGGAGAAGGAGATGTTTGGGAAGAAAGTCATGTTGTCTGATTCCAGGAAATATCTCTTCTATGTTTTCCTATATGCTTGCTTGGCCTTTGCCCTAGTGAGTCTAATATCACAGACCAATTACTAACAAAGACCCACACCAAGAGTTTTGTTAACTGCCCAGGAAGGTTTACTTGTGGTGGCCATGAATTCAGTCTCTGTGAAGGCATCCTTATCTCTGCTATCTCCACAGAACAGTGCCGCAGCATAGCAGGGACACCATCCATAGAAAACTTATTCCTGTAGGAACAGGGCAAAATTGTTTAAAAGTCCCCCACTAAGCCCTATATTAATAAATATTGCAGTCTTCTGGATTAATCCTTCCTGCAAACTAAGATGACTACAAAGTAGTTGGCAGTGTCCCCATCTCTCCTGAAAACATCTCCTTTGCATATTGAAGAAATAATGGCAAGAGAAGAATGTTGGCTTTATTTCGGCTTGCTTCTCTCCAAACTAGTAAAATTCTTCAGCAGCACAGAAGCTGCTACTACACTTAATTATTGATTCCCAGGGAAGTCTCATGGTGAGTACAAACTACTATTCCTCATTATTATCACTGAAATATTTACAAGATGAACATTTTCTACACGCATCAATTACTTACACATCTCTTGCACTCAGAGCCTTGAACTGAAATTAGCATCTGCAAAAAACAGTAACACTCCTACTGTCATTATTTATCAGTTAAATCTAAAACTTGCTTCTCACAGTTCAAAGAGGAAAATTATTTACTTCAAATATCTAATTTTATTTCTTTCACCATCAGCCCAATGGCTTTGATTTATACTCTTGCATGAATTTACTGTGGTTTGCCTTGCTGTGAAGACACCTGGTAGTAGAACCACCCTACCAGGACCAACTTTTTCATAATGCTGATGCAGAGTTAAATATCTATCTATCATCTATCTATCTATCTATCTATCTATCTATCTATCTATCTATCTATCTATCTATCTATCTATCTCTATCTAGAAAATTTTCACTCACTGCATATTGATGTTTCTTTTGCCATTTACAGATCCTGATATGCAGGCTGATCTGCCAGAAAACTTCAGATCCAGCCAACTGAAAGAGATGTTGTTTCATTCCACAATCCTTGGAAAAGAAAGTCTCTATCCACTTGTTTTCTGCAAAAGTTATTAGTTTCTCTTGAGCTTTCTGAGTAGTATTTAAGCAATCTTCTTCCTCTCCTATTCAAAGCAATGAACACAAGTGTTTTTAGGGGGGAAGCACAGCTAGGGCCAGTTGCACACATCTCTAGATCACTTGAGGACATCAAATTCAGAATCAACTGTTACTGATACTGACCGAGATTCCTTCTGCTGGCATACAATACATATGGTTTTGGAGCATAATTAAACTACCCTTGATCTTTGTCCCACCCTCATAGTACAACTACTCTACTTATTACTACTGTTACTTTACTTTGGAAAGAAGAGCATTTTCTGACTTGAGACAAGTGTTCCCACAGCCCAAAGCTTTCTGATGTAAAGGTGTGTTGCCTCAGAGACAGGTTCAGTTCTCAGTTATGTTATTTTCACTGGCACAGCATTTTGGGCTAAAGTTACAAATTATCTCAATTTTCAAATGTCTTCAAAAGATGCATAGAGAGCACATGGACACACTGAATGGAAGTTTTGCAGATGCTTTCCGCAGTATCTTCTTAAGTACTCTACTGCAATAAGCATAATGCAGTTAACAGTCAGAGAGGCTGTATTTGGTATTTTGTGACACACAGCATAGTTGCAAGGTGATGTGGGTCTTGTAAAACATGTCTGTGCTGAGAACAATATGGACCTTGTTTTTTATTGGCCTTTAAAGGGAGGTGAACCATGACACTGGAGCATTTAAAGTATGTGAAACAGAAAAAAATAAATTTCAAACTTCCATTAGAGGCCACTTCCTCTTGATCCAATAGAAACCAGTCTTTTGGGTAAGGAAGGAAAAGTTCCAATGTAATTTTGGAAATAGTTGTCAGTACTCACAGTTGCTTGCAGAAACTTCTGTGCATCAACAATGCCAACCAACTGAACCCCTTAATCTCAAAGTAAGTTTGTGCCCTTAATAACCTCCGTGCCCTGAGAAAATGCTTTTGCATTGCTGGGGGAAGTATGTGAGCAGCTCCTGGTTTTCCTCAGTCTGTACTTCCGAGATGATAGAAAACTCCTTACTCCTTGTAACTCTTGATTGGGAGCAGCCAGACTCTTCTTATCCCTCTCATGTTATCCAAAGGATGACCTGTGAAGCTCACAACAGTAGACATGCTCTATTTTGCCCGTGGCAGGTTGTTTATGGATACACATACAAGATCACCTTCACTTCAGCACAATAGGGAGGAAAGACCTGGCTTGCACTGAATGCAAGAAGGCCAAGAGGACCCAACCTCCTAATGGGTTTGGTTTTATGCTGATCAAATGCTTGAAGGCATAGAACTTTAGTGCACCAGTGCAAGTTCAGCTTAGGGTTCTGAGCCCTTTATTCAGCAAATCCAACGATGCATGTCAGGACAAGTGAGAACTGTCAGCACCCTGCGTGTGCACCCTGTTGTAGAAGCAATCCACCTGAGCCTATGCTTACAAAGGAATCCAGCCCATGTTTCCCTTTCCTCCACAGAAACTTCTTGCAGAACTTGGGGCTTTGCATCCCAGGGCTTCTTAGGCAGAGAAAGGACAGGAGGGATTATTACGCAGATGAGTCCACCTTTACTCCAGTCACTGAAATAAATACTACAATCGTTTCTGAGAGAGAGAGAATCACCTGGAACAAATCCAACCGGCTGATGCACTCCAAGTTCTCCCCTTAGTGCCAATTATCAGACAAACAAAGCTAAGATATTTAAGGCTGAGACTAACTTAAGGGTAAAAGAAACCACATTACTGAGACATTATGTATTTCCTAAACCCCATAATTATACAGTCAAGAAATTATCATCAATAATTTCACTTAATTACAAACTAATTTCCTCCTCAAATATAACTTACACACACACTTTCAATTATTTTTAATGGTGTGAATAGTTTGAAGAGGTTCTATTACTCTCTGACTAAGAGAATTAAGAACCTTCAGGACAAAAAAATAGTATTACAGATGCTAAATTCCTTGAAAGACATAGCTTAAAATTTACTTTCAGTCCTAAACTAATTAAAGGCTTACTTGTAAATCCTAAAAAAGTTCATTTTGCTCTGAGAAGATAAGTGTTGTAAATTGAGAAGAAATCATGTTTTTCCAGGATAATGTGAAAGGTGAACCCTAATTTTAAATGTAAAATAAAACTCAGACTTTCCTCAAGGGAGGGAGGCAAGTGATATCTCTTCATAGGGCAACAAAAAATATGTGGGCTTTAAACTGTGGCTTATGTTTGAGATGTGGGTTTTAATCTTTACCCTTTTTCCCAACCATCACCCTGCTTTGATCTTAGGCAAATTACTCAGCCTATTTCTTCCCAACTGTACAACAAGGAATTATCACAGCCCAGCCTCATATATAGTAACAAAATAAAACAATTTAGTGATTGCAAGATGTCTGGATTCAAAGTCACAGAAGAAACAGAAATATTCAGGACAAAGTATCCTATCAGAGGGAGTAATCAATAGCATCTGATAGCACCTGTGCCAGATTAAAGATTTCACCAGTTAAAGGTTGTCTACAAAAGAAAATGGAATCCAATAATTTATTTTTCTGTAGATTATATTTATTGCCTAGAGGGCACACCTAGTGTTCCTTTCCATATTTTGCACCTGACAGTTCCTGACTCCTGTCTGTCTTGTATCTCTGGTATTCTGTAATTTTATAGTTTTAGCTATGCTAAGAGCAAGTTACATTGATTTAGGCACACAACCTGTAATAGTTACTTGTATGATATTCATTGGTATCCCATTCTATCCCTATGGTTACAATAAAATATTAGTTTACATTAAATAATGTAACTAGACTCACCGTCACACTAAGAATTAAATTATGGGTCTTCCTAGACTAATTTCTAGCAGTTACAGTGATTTCCCCACTGAAATTATTAATTTCAGCATTCACCTAAATTGACTTCTTTGAGGAAAGAAGATAGGAAGAGATATGTGTGTGTTAACACTTTCTTTGGCATAAAGTGATACTGTCAGTTGAATATTGTCTATAGGCTAGCAAAATAAATGAAAACACTTCCTATATGAAAACTGTAATCTGAATACAGCCTGTCTCCACTGGATGCTCATATTTGAATGTGCAATAGTTATAGCAACACAAAAAAGTCCTGCATCATGTAAAAATATTTCTATTACTTTTATGTCAAGACAGAGATCCTCCATAGTCAGAATCATGTTTACAGCTTTGAGGACAGGTGGCACATCCTGAGCAATCTGTTGCAAATTTGGTGGCATGCATCTTTATGACTCAGATGTTCCTCTACAACATTACGTGTAAAACAGTAAATAAGTTGTTGCCTTATATCTTTAATTCCAGTGGCTTGGGATCTCTTTGTTTTGTGCAGCAGTGGAAAGTTGTCTATACCACCTTTCTGCTCACATTCCCTTAAGATTTTAAGGGAATTTTCATTACATCATTCCTCCATTTTAAAGACAGTGACTAAAGTACAAAAAAATAATAGTAATGTCTCATATAGGAAAATACAAGAGTGGCCCCAATCATGCCCTTTAAGTAATGGAAAGCCACAAAAGAGGACCCCCAAAGTCTTCTCTCCAGACTGAACAACCCCATTCTCTCAGCCTGTCTTCATAGGAGAGGTGCTACATTCCTGTGATCATGTCCATGGCCCTCACCTGGACCCACTCGAACAGGTCCACGTCTTTCTTATGCTGGAGGCTCGAGAGCTTGATGCAGCACTCCAGATGGGATCTCACAAGGGTAGAGTGAGAGGGGGAGAACTGCCTCCCTCAACCTGCTGGCCACAGATCTTGTGGCCACACACCATCTGTCATGTCATACACTAGCATTAGATCACCTCCTCCAAAAGGACAATTAACAACAAAAGACTGTATAGAAATGTTATTATTTATCATAGTTATGTCATATCACAGAAACAGATGGGAGTATCATGTTCAGATTACTCACCAGACAAAATTGTAATGAATTTTAGAAGGAGCTGGTAAAACTGGGTGAAGGTGAGATAAACAGGCAGAGCAGTTCAATAAAGGTTTGTTGAAGGGAGAAGAAATCAGAAGGAATATACTGAAATTATTTAAATGCAATGAAATAATATGAAGATTGTATTCTCAGTGGGAATCCTGTTCAATTTTGACTATCTACTGGGAGAAAGAAAAAAAAAAGAGACATGGAGGATGCTCTGAAAAGAGGGATTAAATCAGCTGGAAGACCACCAAAGAAGGTCATATGGGGACTCTTT
The DNA here is from genome assembly GCF_003031625.1 of Empidonax traillii. NCBI lineage: Eukaryota > Metazoa > Chordata > Aves > Passeriformes > Tyrannidae > Empidonax > Empidonax traillii. Next base: position 87,649 of record NW_020955968.1, on the reverse strand, counting down.
CACATGGACGAAATAAAGTAACGAGAGAAGAGAGGTAGAAGCATAGAAGTGTTTTAGAGAAGGTGAATTGTATTCCTCTTAGCCCCTTATTAATGTTAAAACAAGGACATATTCAGGGGACCAGAAATATAACAAACAGTGTAATTAAGGAATTTCTTGTATTTCTTCAAAACCTATATATTACAAATCCACAACAATACCATCAGTGTATTAATGATTGCTGCCATAAGTCTTTCTATGAGCCAAGAAAAAGCCACCCCTACCAAACACTAACCACTCCTGGAAGAACTAATTCTGGCAAAAAAAGCTACCTCGCTTGTGTAAGGCAGATACAAATTTTGTGATATTTTGTGGGCCCCTGATTCCAAATCACTTTATTCAGTAAATGACAGTCTCAATTAACTCAGTCAACTACAATTAAAGCTCAGTTTTGATTCCTGTCCTACATGACTTTATCTAAATTCTCAAATACAACCTATTTCTTCTTCAGATATTAAAAAAATAGGGTTGCGTTTGCAATTTTACTTACACAAGAGCAGACTAGCAATTCTAGTTTGTCTGTGAAAAGAACAATTTGTTTAGTATTTTATCCAGTTTGAGTTCAGACTATGAATTTATTAAGCCTTTCAGTAGTGAGACTTTCTGAAGTCATAATATTGTACTTCTCTGCAGAAACACAAACAAATTGTGACGAATTGAATTCAGAATGTTTCTCTGGATTGAATTATATGGCAACAAAATGTTTTGGCTCTACCTTATCAGCATGGCAATTTGCTAGTTATTGATGCTTGTTTTGATGTATCTACAGTCAAGAAGCGTACATGGGGTATGCAGAGACTAATCTGGAAAATGGGCTTTTTTTTTTTTAATATTTCTAATCTCAAGTTTAATAACAATACCTACGAGGATTTCTTTCCAGCTGTAGTGTGGGAATTTTCCTTCCAATTGCTGTGTGCAGTGCCCCATTGTATCACAGTTATGCAGATCTCTGAACGGATCACAGTTTAAGTTCTGCCCTGTTTATACTGGTGCACGAGACTAGCTTTTAGCACACAAAACTGATGGATTCTATTTTTGAAAATGGACAAACCACTACTTTCAGGTAGTACTTCAGGGGACTTCCTAAAGCTCTTAAGCCGGAATTTTGCATTGTAAGAAAACAAAACCTGTTAAATTCACTCTGTCTCAGAGGTGATACTGTCTCATATATTCAAGGCATACATGCATAGTCATGGAAAAAGAAGCTATATCTTTCCCGTGAGCTGAAAATGTGACATCCAGAATACAGAAAATTAAGTGTATCAGGTGGAAAAATGAGAGAAAAATGGGAAATAAGGTGCAACTGTACCCAGTTATTCTACTGTTTTGCACTACTGTTGAAAAGTCTGTAGAAATGATCTCAGCATTATTATTTTGCAACTGAATTAGTTGCTATCTGGGAGTAGGTGGGCACAGAACTATACTGAGATTGCCTCATGGCCCATCACTAATTAGGATTTCTGAGCATTGGTATTGCCTTATGACAGTGGGAGGAAAACACTTCTGAAAACATCTCGTGTTTATAAAGAACTCACATATAATTTTTAGTTATTCAGTGTCTTTTTTCCCCTGAGCATTATGTATATAGGAAAAATAAAATCAAATCACCCTTATTCTTTGTAGTAGTGTAAATTTTGCATGTGGTTTTGTATCCATGTACTGGATGCTTGCATGGAAATGTGAGATTTACACTAGCTTTTGTGAGTGTTGCTTTAATTACTTCTGTTTCCATGGGACTCTAAGTACCATGAGATACAGTTAATGAGCAAGGACAATATTCATAAAACAAGTGAGGTTGCCTCTGTAAATGTTTGCACAGTTTTTCCAATATAGGAACTGACACTGTCAGATGGTCTACACTGAAGATATTTTATCTCAAACTCTCCCAAGAAATAAGGTATAACCCTCTTCGATTCACTTCCTCCAGATGGTAGCTCATTTGGGCTGGAGGGAAAAAAACTATATGGAGAACTATACATGTATTTTCATCCTTGTTCTTCTATGTGCCAGAAGGAAAAGCAAGTCTTTGGAATCCTGGACACCTAATGAGATATGAGGACTGGAGGAGTGCACAGGCAGCTACTTCTTCATCATGTTAAAAGAAGTTATAAAATAATAAGTAGCAGAGGGAAATAACTGGTTAATTAAATGCACCCCCTTTCTCTTTACAATGACATTCCCTGTCATTGGGCAGGAGAACTGCAGAGATTGCAAACAGCCAAAAGGCAGGGGGAGAGATGAGTTTGTACAAACTTACTTTAGTACAGCAGTCCTTGGGGGGAGTAGGAGGGTGTGTAGGCAAGCAATATACACCAAGGGCCACACATGCACAAAAATACCAAATGTCACATGAAGGTACAAAAACACAAGCTGAACTCATCACCACCTGATCCTAGATAAACTAAACTGTCTTAATAGAGGTGGTTCAAAAATAATAATAATGTTTCAGTGGATTTTTTTTTATTGACACCATCTGATGTCCTAGGATGTTGCTACGGTAACTGGAAAAAATACCCTGCCACAGGCATTTCATGTTAAATGACTGCAGTTAATGATGAGCTTGTGTTAAAGGTTACATTCTCAGGGAAAGAAAAAAAAAAAAGCCTTTGTAAAATACCTGCTAATACTCTCCCTTGGAGATGAGCCTGGTTCAGCCAGACTGGCAAAAACTATTATGGACATCTGAAAGGAAGGGGGGGAAAAAGAAAAGGGTTTCCCAATAAAAGATAACAGGCTCTCTGAGAATTATAGCCTTCACCTTCTAAATAAATTGTACAGCTTTCATGTCAGTAAAACCATTTGGAAAAAATAATAACTGCTTCTCCATGTACAGAAATGAAATTTCTTCTTTCTAGTGACAATTTTGAACCGCCAACTAGCCTGAAAATTGAAGCAGACATTTCAGAAACCTGGCATCTGATGAAGCACACGGCATCTGAAAAACCAAGATGGCTTGAATGTTTTTTGTCATTCCCTTTTGCAGAAAGAATCCCAGTCATAACAATGGGACATTTGCATCAAAGACAGGCACAGAAAAGATGATCCCATGGGGAAGTCTGAATCAGGAAAAGAGACAAGGAACATAGAACTATAGCTCCCAGGAAACATAGTACTCTTGAGTGATGTACTTGCTTTCTTGAAAAACCAATGCAATTATGCTGTAAAACACACACAAAATCTCCCAAAAAACTGCAACTCGTCTCAGAAATAATTTTATCACGTGGAAACTATTTTGCATTAGTTTAAAAAAAAATTAGTATTTCAAGTGAAAACTGGTTTGCAAAATGCCGAAATTTTTCAGCCAAATGTTTGCAAAATGTGGAAAGTTTTTTCCTGTGTCTTGACCAAATTAGACATGGATTTGATATCAGTTGTTTGTCCCCTTTCTACATGTGTCTTCTGTTCCTATAAAGCATTACGCACTAAGCTGTATTTCCCTTCCTGTGTGTTGGATCTTCCAGGGATGCTGAGATGAAAAGGTAGCTGGACATCATAGGAATCTACACTGGACAAAAGTCTAAATAAATACCAGAAAAAAATGTAAAGGTATCTAACTGCAGCCTGAGCTGTTGGGAGTAATTTAAATAATCCTTTAGCAAACTGTTTTATCATGAGCCATTTGCAGTGTTTTCAGGCTATTTTTGCTGATATTTCCTATCGGCATGCAAGAAACATTTCCACCACAGATGGGCAGTGAGTGAGCTAACAGTGCAGTAGATCTTGTGAGGAGCAGGGCAGTGTGGGAAAATTAATCCCATGAATACTCTGAACAGGAAGACACTTGAGGTGGTAAGGACCACAGAGTTGATTTTCAAAACATGGGTGCTACATTCTGTGTAAGGGCTCTCGGGTAAGAAGCCTAAAGTGGAAATAGAAAATCATTCACATATCAAACTCTGGCAGAAACACATACTAAGCTGGACTTGTGCCTACTGCAGACATGATCTTCAACTTTTTGCAGTTCACAGGCTTTTTCCAGTGAACATATAAATCACTGCAGAGCATAACATCTGCCAATAGTGGGTCTGCTTTACTCAGTTACCTTTCATATACCCCTGTGCATCAGTGCCTTGGCCCTCAGCGTTTTCTAGATCAAAACTGGCACAGTTTGTTATGGTACAGCAAAACCTCCCCATCCACATTCACCACATACACCTTCTTCATTATAACGTGGTTTGAAGCACTGACAGATGTGCTTCTCTTCTAACAGTTCCTTTCTGATAGACAAGCTGTAGATGTTGCATTGTCTCACTATTTTTGACTTGTTTTTTTTGAATAAATTTCTATCTCAGATAAATTTAAATGCCATAGTTCCTCTGCTGACCATCTCGAGTGCAACCAGTAGACCAGTGTAAAAACTGTGCAGTGTACACAGGACACCTGAAGTCATCATTCAGCACACTTCAAATCTGTACATATCTGCCCCTGAGGGACATCACCTCTGATGAAAACACACACAAACCAGTCCAGATGAAAAATACAGTTGTGCTGTCTTGCATCCCAGGTCATCTTTTGCACAGTACCAGCACACCAGGTGGTCAAGACAACTGCTACCTCCTGAGCATCCCTCAGAGAATGAATGGTCATTTCCTTCTTCCTGCCCTGTCTCTGCAGTTGGGAAGTATATTAGTAAGCAATGCAGGTACTTGCCCAAAGCCTAACACAGGAAGAAAACCTGATCTTTCCAGCCTCCCAGGGCACTCTGTATATCTTCATGGGCCAGATGGTAAATGTCTTTTACTATCCCCGACAGAGCCACGTTTCCAGCAGCACTCAATACTTGTTAAGATCCCTGAAAAACAAACCTATATTAGATCTGCTTTGTACCCAGGCACCCAGTTATTTTATCACTATACACTTAAACATCTGGCTTTAAAATATTAATACACAGCTTTAATTAAATGTTAGATTAATTCTCAAAGTTTTCAGACACATAAGCCTCAATTTATCTTTCCCTCTGAAACAGGGTCCTGTGTAATTATATTATTGGATTAGCAGTGCTAAGACAACACCATTTTGTAGAAGGGTTTCCTTTAGTTGTGTGATAAATGTCTACCATGGTATGCTATGGGGTAAAAAAAATATATCTGTTTTTAGGCTTTTTTTTTTTTTTGGTGAGTTTACAACCATTTGGAAGGGGCACGAGTCTTTGCAGATGAGATCTTTAATTTTTGACTCATATAAGAATTTTCTTTTTTAACCAAAAGGAAACCAGAGAAAAATCAGCCAAAATACCTCTTTTTATTAATAATGTCCAAAAAACCTTTCTGCACTATCAAGTCAATAAATAAAGTTGTTGCTGTGCTCGGAAGAATGCATTTGCAGGCTCTTTATGAGGTTGTTTGGACATTTCAGTAGAAAGCCCTGGATCTGGACCCTTGACAAAGCAATGACTGAATTAGCAGTCAGCTGTAAAAAACATTTTGAATAGACCCAGAGTTCAGTCTGAAAGGTTTGGCAGTAACAATATCCAGTAGACTAGTAGTCATTAGTTCCAGATGATCTACTCTTCTGGACATAGAAGTGGTTCATTTCAAACTATTTTAATTCAAGAGGTCTCCTCATAATGAAAATGAAAAGCCTGAGGTGAGGGCCGTAGATTTTATGACTTAATTCTTCAGTTTTTATGGTGTCACAGCCATGTCAACATCACAACTGTGTTAATACTTTATGTTTCATTGAGGAATTATTGTAGAGAACCCTTCTAGGCTGCAAGTGGCTGCCACCTATAGATCCTTTGCCGAGTCTTGCATTCACAGAAATAAAAATGTCACTTCAACATTCTCAGAGTATAGTCCGAGCTCTAGTGCACAAGACTTTGGGTTTGTCTAAACAAATAGAAGATAAAGAGCATACTCTAAATCACTGACCTAACACTCCCTGAATGGAAATTACCTATTTGTTAAAATTATTGAGTTGTTTATATTCTAGAATACAGCACTTAGAATAATGCAGCACTTGGCCCACACGCCAGAAGGGCAATTGTCAGTTTGTCACTGGCTGTAAATACTATAAGCATAATGATTTTGAGTCCCTCTAAATTCTTACAATTTTCATATTCTTTAATTTAGAAGTGTTTCTCAGACTCCAAGGAATCAAATTCAGGCCCAGCAAACAGACTCAGTTTTGCTGGTTGGTGTAGTAACCTGTGTTGTTACCTTGATTTTTCATCCCTATCTGCTTTACACCAGCTGTGTAAATCCTGCCATATTGGAACCCTGTAAACAACCAACACAGTTGATTATTATGCAACTAAGAGCATAAGTGAGCTAAGTGATAAGTAGGTCTTTTTGAAAACATTTTGTGTTGACCTTTTCTAACCAATGTAGTGTATTTGTGTGCAATCTCTTATTTGAAGACGCTTAGTAGAGAGACCACTCTTATTTCTCCTACGTATTTTAATGAATCCTTTTAAAGAGATAGAAGAAAAATATAAATCCCACAATAGCTCTTTGTTTCATTTATACAATAAAATACAAGCAACACCTGAAATAATCAACTGCACTGAGAGATAGTGTAAAATTGGATGTTAGAGCTAATCAAATTGGTATACAGACAAAATGTTTCCTAAAAAATCATCTGCTACACATCTGTAACCTCTGGTATCAATATAACTCTAGTTTCCCTAAGCATGTAAGAATATGTATGCATTTCTTACCCTAAACTTTTCTGACTGCCAATAAAGACCTTTTTAAAGAACTAACTCTGAAGATCAAGGAGGCTGAAAATATTTTCAAACATTCTGACTGGACAAGAACAGTGATCTCCTTCTCTGAAAATTCCAATGTAAATATTTTAGTATGTGGATCACAAAACATGAAGAATCTCCTCAATTAATACATGGAAAGGTAATGTGACTCCTTGTGACTGCTTAGCCAATATGGAGAGATCCACAATTGCATTTGGAGTCTGGGTAATGACAGGAACAGAAAAATACAGTTTTCCATTTTTCTTTCCCTCAGAAGACTACCAGCCACAAAGTGAGGATTAAATGAAGGATAAAATCTCCTAGTTAAATGGATTCAAGAGAACGCACTAAAATCTTGAAATGACTTTAGGAATTAAGCTCAAAATATTCCAGAAAGTGATGTAACATCTTCATATACTGGAGAGAGTAAGTTAGTACTGAATTATTTTAAAATTTATTTAGTTTCCCTTGTTTCATCAACAAATGTTATTAAATTTTAATGAGTAAAAATGGTGCAATAAAACTAATGAAGTCAGTTTTACCAAGAAAATGCAATAAAGAACAATGCCTTTTATTTTAAAGGAAATATGTGTTTAGTACAGTTTGTCTTATAATATAATAAAAGGAAGATTATTGGTTTTCATAGTTTTGGAAAAAACTTCCATTTTGCAGCAAGAAAGAACAGAAGAAAAACGTTATCCTTAACCAGCCATCATATAAGCCCCTGTTCCCACAAGCAACCTTTCCTAGTGGAATCTCAGAGGAAGAAAAAATCAGTGTGAAAAAAGTAAAGCACCTTTTTGCAAGTGTTTATGGCAGCATCACTTCCCTTGCCCTGCTCGTCACGCTGCTTTTGGATACAATTGGCTTTCTGGGCTGCAAGTGCGCATTGCTGGCTCATGGCCAGCCTTTCTTGTCCTTGGTGATGCCGTGACCACTCTCCCAAATCACCTCCCTGTCCTCCATCTGCTTTAGAACAGCTCCTAGGAAGGGTTGTTCCATGATGTTTCCATGGACAGAGGTGAGACTGACACCTCAGTAGTTCCAAAAGGCTTCCTTTCCACCCTTTTTAAAGGTGAGTACAATGTTTCACTTTTTTCAGTCACCTAGGACTTCACCTGAATGCCATGACTTTTCAAACATTATAAAGGGTGGCTTGGCAACTACAGCAGCCTATTCCCTCAGGATTCTATGATGCACCTCATCAGGTCTCATAGACTTGTACCTGTTCAGGTTCCTTGGGTGGTCATGAACCTGATCTTTGCTTATGATAGGAATCAATTTGTTTCCCCAGTCCCCATCCTCCTGTCTGTCATCATCTCTCAGAAAAAAAACAAAATCCAGTGACAAAGTAACTGGCAGAATGTGAAGCCATCTGTGGTATAGAAATGGACTATCCCCCTCTAAATTATGACAGCCTTGGAATTACAGGGTGTGATAATCTGTAGCACAAACTCATAACTATGGGACTTGACATCAAATGGCAACACTGGCCTATAGAACCTCCTGGTGTCCCCTTGATTACTACCATATAAAGGAAGCAGAAATGTTAATTTTCTGGCAGCCCTCCTGGGCTGGTTAATTTTTTTTCTTAGAAGGATCACGTAGAATAATGGCATTAAACATTCCAGATGCATTTGTGTGCGGGGACATTTATGCCTTCTTTGGACCACAGCAAGTTCTTCCAAAGCTGTTCACATTAGCTATTTCAGGCTGTCAGGGCAGCGCTGCCAGATACCTGTGCTGCCCAGTGCTGGCCTTCTCATACAGTCTTTGGCTTGCCTTGGCCAGATTCAGAATTGACTTACCTATTTCAGTGGATGCCAGTGAATGCTTTGACACCTGCTACAGAGCAGCTGACAAGAGCTTCCATTTGGAGGAGAGTTGACAGCAAGGGGGATTGCATCTCCTGAAAGGGGCAATCGCCTCATACAAGAATGCAGGCGCTTTGGAGAGGTGCACGTTCACAATGCTTCGTTGTCATACATTGGGAGCATCTTGAGGATAGTCCAGGGTCACACCAGTAGGACTGGAGTTGTGCTGATGGACCTGCCAAGGTCCATGGGGACAGCTCTTCTGGGCAATGCCACAGAATGCTGCAGAACCCTTATTGGGAGCAGCTGCCAAAGTCCTGGCAGAGACACTGTGGTTCTCATTTGGCAGGAGACACAAAAGCCACCTGATCTTGCCACATGGTCTTGCTGTGTGTCAGGGTACTCACATTCAGCAAGCCCAGACACCTCTGGAGTAAGAGCAAGAATATTTACCAGTATTACTGAAATCATTCAAGCACTTCAAGATTTCTAAGGGAGGTAGGCCCAGGGCACTTTTTAGAAACTCTTTTTTGTGTCTTGAAATCCTCTAGAAATCCAGCCCCAAATTTAACCGTAAAATTATAACCTTTACAACCAGAATTCTTTGCTTGGGACAGGCCACGTATGTTTTTTCAAATAACATGAGTTGAGTTCAAATTTTTACAATTAATCCTTGAAAAGATGTAAGAATCATGCTGCCTTGGGATCATGGAGACTTAAAGGGTTAATCCTGAAAGCCAGCAATACTACTGTATCTTCTTTTCCCCTGTCAGAGGGTTATACTCTGCACCTGATGGTGAAGGTGCTTGAAGCATGCATTGCTACAGAAAGAGCTGAACCAGTCCTTAGGTCCTGTGGTAATTTTCTTGGTCAGTGAGTGAAATTATACTAGAACTACATATATATAAACAAGCATACTGTCTGTATCTAGGGGTATGTGTATGTATATTCATAGACATATACGAGATGTACTATGTATTAATGCAAAGGTATGCTATGAATCTCTGGTTTTTAAATCAGTCACTTTTCAGAGAGGTATGCCAAATTCTGGTATGTAGTTACAGTTGCCATTCCAGTACAACCTGCAGAATAAGAGAAGTACAACACAGACCAAAATTCAATTCTAGGGGCAAATATCTAATGGAACTCCCTTGTTTTCTATCATTCTCCTTTATATAAATCTTAACAATATTGTATAAGCAAAATTGTACAGAAAACTTGAAGATAGACAATGGATTTTCCTTCAATCAGAAGTACCTGCTCAAGCATTTCAGATTTCAGAGGCAATTGTCAAAAGCTGAAGCCATCTGTACTTCTGAAGAGAGAATACACATCAATATACGAGTACTACTATTGCATAATGTGTTTACCATTGTAAATTATGCTCCAGAGCCAAATCTCACTTGCAGGTAAATATTGTGTCAACTCAGGTCACAAACTATTATTTGTGAATACTGTAAAGACTCTGTAAAGACTAAGACTACATAAAACAAGCCAACCAACCACATATACACATCCCTCAGGCATACTGGCTGTTGTGTCCTTAATAGGGATCTCACAAGCCTTCTATGAAAATGTTTAGTGGCAAATACATATTTTCCCCAGAAGTTGTTTGTTGTTTTTTTTTTTAATTTAAATGATAAAACACACATTTTACTGCACATTAAATATTAATGGTCTCTGTTTTGTTATTTCCCCATAAATAGATTATATCAATTAGCTGCATGGAAACTCCTTTCAGCTCTCTACAAACTCCCTACAGATTTTCCCTCAGTCTCTGACTTGAGTTTGGCAGCTTTGGTCACATTAATACAAAGTGATCACCAACACAGAAAGAGAAAAAAAAAATATATATATATATATAACACACATAAACACGAGTCATCTAGAAAGGAAAATTTCACAGAAACATTTGGATTAAGCTAATATCTACCACATAATTCATCAGAAAGATAAAAACCCAGTTCTATATATTTAACACATGTTTAATTGCAGGATCCTAATTATTTCCTGAATAAGCTGTTTTCACATCTTCCTTCTCTACCTCTACTCCCTCCCTCTGTGCCCTTTAAGACATCGACCACAATCATCGTCCTGAGACTATGACTACAAATGGCCTTATCAAGAATACCACAGTTTGCCAGTTTTGTCATGCCTTGCCATAATTCACTCTCTCTCAACTGGAGATTTGCACGAACACAGTAATCAAGTGTGCACACAACTGTGTTAGAGCTGAAAATGTACCCAAAGGAATTAGAGCAGCTCAGACTGCCACAGTTGTGGAGCAGCTCTACAGCCACAGAGCTGTGCACACCAGTGCTTTTCTCTCTCCTCTGCAAAAAGCTTCAGTGTTTAAACTGCATATGTAAGTAGTGTGTTCCCTTACTCAGCATCACCAGTTAACTTTGCTATGATTTGGTTTTGCTCTTAGCTAAAGACTGCTGCGCAACTGGATAAAAGTAAAAGAAGCATCCAAGATCAGCCCTGGCTGTAAAGGTCAGTTTGTTGCTCTTTCCATTTACCCCAAATACAGGCTAGCTGCTTTGGTGAAAGACAAAATTCAGAGGCATAGAGCAAATGGAGGCAGTGGAGAGAGCAAAAACAGGACTGCAACAGTGACCTGAACATTACAGTTACACTGCTCCCAGCATATGGACAGAAACAGGTCTCAGTCCATACATTTGGCCATCCTATATGCTTCTCTTCTGTATCTAACAGTACACTTCTGTACTTGCCACCTCAAATAATGCCATCTTCACACCTTAATGCTCCTTGTTTCTTTGCTGCTACAAAGTCATCTGCATGTTCATCTTATGAGGGCTTATCCAAATGCTACCCCAGCATATCCCATGTCATAATGACTTCCTCACCTCAAGTGATGGAAAAAACAGATACATTTTTGTCCTGAGCTTGAAATATGTCAGACAAGACCCACTGTCCCATCTTTGATGAGGTCAACAGCAGATGAGTGGAAAAGCTTAAGAACAAGGCAGGTGCGTAGTAATACTTTCTCAAGGTATATCACTCACTTTCAGAAATTTGCAGCTGGGAGATTTCCTAGCCTTCGCCTCTTTCCCTCACCCCATATCTGCTCATCCTTCATTTCTCTTACACCATCTTGCTGAAAGACTCATTTGCTATACAGACCTTTCACAGCCTCCTCTTGCATAATTCCCTCCCTGTAGTTGGATCTTCAGACCCCGTCACACCTTTCCATCACGGGTCCTGATCTGATTTTCTCTCTCTCTTCTAATGTTACTCTAGGCTTTCTAGAGTGCTCTAGGGAGCACTAGGCTCCCTCTGTGCCCTCAAAGCTCGTTTTTCCCTATTATTCCTTGCCTGTTCTTGCAGATGGGATAATACAACTTCTGGATTAAGTCTTTCACCTCTCCCTTCGTGACGCATAACAAATGCTGTCCAAACTCAGCATGGGGACTGAGAGCAGGGACATGGATGTGTGCGCTCAAGCAATGCCCTCATCTACCTGAGAGAGGCATATGGCACTTCAGAGAATGCCCTGAACTGTGTCCTGTGGGTAGAGCAAACAGTCTCACAGGATGGTGTTCCTTGAGAGAGCTCCAAAGAACATGTGTTGAGTTAGGACTCTGGGACCAGACAAAATGTAACCTGAAGTAAATCTCAGAGGTTATGTGTAACAGGGGCGTGACAATCTTCAGGGTTTTTTGCTTCAGTTCATAAGAAGCTGGCCCTGGGATCACTTCTGTGACAAATTTGTCCAGGACAATACACAGGCCACAACTCCCTGTTCCCTACCCCAGAGCAGTTATTCATTGTGATACAAAAGGAAGAGAGGAGAGGACAACAGAGAACCAAGACCAACTGCAGCACAAGAAGCAAAAAGCTTAAACGCAGAGAGCCAAGAATGGGGTTGCTGAAAGACAAAAGATCTGAGTGAAGGTACATAGAATTCCCTTCTGATAATTGTCATAGTATCATCTGAAATGTCATCCATGCAGCAAGGAAAAAATGTCAGGTATATATGTCAGACATGTCTCCCAGTCCCACAGCGTGTTACAGACCAGATATGCTCTGTGGCAGAAGGAATATTTCTTTCCTCCTCTTCAAAGAAAGAGAAAATAAAACTTTTTCAACAAAACAAGCTTTGTTATGGGGGCTATGTCTGGGAGTAAAACATCGACAGCCAAATCAGTTTTACAGGAATGAGAACCAGAAATTACCAGAGGGATATACAGCAAGGCCAGTGCAAGAGGCTGAGCTGAACAAAGCAGAACTAAGCCACTGACAGTCCCTGCTGAAACCTTAGGAACCAACAGAACCATACAGGATCACCAGCATACAAAACAGCAGAGCACTCTGAACTTTTTTGCCAAATATCCTTCTAACTCCTCCTGTGAAAGACACACAAAAAACACTCCCAAACAAACAAACACACACCAAAGGAAGAAAACCGAAAACAGACAAACCACCCAATCAAAACCAAACCAAACCAAAACCTCCCAAAACCCAAGCAATTTTATTTATTTTATCCCCCCTTAAGGGCAAAAATATTAATTAAGGACCATTTTTCCCTTTCCACTTTTCATTTAGTATCTAACAAGCAGTCCTGAAAAAAAGACTATTTATTTATGAATTTAACTTAAATCCAGTGTGTGTGAAATGCATCCTAGTCTTTTCTCTACTTCCGTGAATAGAATAAGACAAACAACCATGGATGGTGGTGTGTTATTGTAGCCTACAACAGCAGATCATCTCATAGCCTACAGTGTTGGTAGCACTGTCATCACACTCCACTTCCAGCAGACTGTATCTCAGCTGGAAATACCTGGAAAAGAGATAGGTGGAAATGGAAGACAGAAAACCCAAGAAATATCCTTGATGTGTTTATGTTCTCCTAGTTCTCCCTCTCTATAATGGCAGTATGAGGTACTTAAATCTTTGTGCAGCAAACAAATCACCTTAATTGAACATGGATTTCATTTGAAAACAAGCTGTACAGCTTAAGGCTGAAGTCCTCCAGAGAAAATGGCCCTATGATTTATACCAGGGCTGTAAGAACTAGAAGCAATTTACAAGGTTGCACATGGATAATGCACAGTGAGAGCAACACAGTTTGAAACCATTGAAACAAAGTAAACAAAGTACCCTTAACAATGGTACATGTACAGGAAAGTGTTTTAATTTGAATTATTTACAGGTACTGGTGATACTGCAGAACCACCTCAAAACAGCAACTATTTCAATTCCTGGAACACTCTGATACCACCAATTCCATAGAAAAACCTGTCTCTACTGCAAAAATGTTAAAATCTATGAATATGCAAGGCAACATAGTAATGCATGGAATGGTATATACGCTCTGTAAAGTACAGCATCAAGCTTACTGAGCTGTATCTCAGATACAAAGTTCAAAGGACACCAGCAGAAATTGCCTTATGTGAACTTACTTTAAAAACCAATCAAACAGAGACAGTGAGAATTTCCTACAAAAGGGCTCCTGATTCAAGCGCAGTTTCAGCGTTACTATATTGGACACGCTAAATGTACGCTACAAAATGTTTAAGTGTCAGATATTTTGGCTGTAAGTATGAGCACTAAAGAAAAATTAAAGGTGTGAAGTAGATAGGTTTGTGAATTGTAATTGACTGTGAAGGCTTTCACCATTGGGTGTTTCGTTGAAATTTAGTTAGGGTTACTATTGAGGGGAAGAAGCTGCTTCATCTGTCTCCAGTCAGACTCAGTTGATTGCACACAACATTCACAGGGGTAGGTGAATCCATTCCTGAAACAAGTCTGCACAAAAAATATCCCATATGTTGAAAAGGTCGCTCAGCCCTCAGGCAGAGCTGCCTGAGGATTTGGATGCAGGTTTGTGGCTGCTCAGACTTAGATCAATATCAGTGCTGTACAAGAAGTGACTCCTGATAGTGGGAGAAACATAAAGCAATTGAGAACTTCCTGAAGCATTCCACATAGTAAAACCTCCTTGTCTTGGTGTAGATCCTGAGGGCAGTTAAGCCCCACAAAGCTACTTGTTCACTTCCCCCATGTGCCAGGATAGGGATTTGATTGTAAGCCACGATTTCCTGTGGGAGACGCAAGAGCAGCAAATTTTCAATATGATTCATTGGCCTAACAGCCACTGACTGCTCCCTGCAATGCTATAGAAATGATTGACAGTTCCCTTTGAGGGGAGTGACTGCTGCTACAGTGAGATTCAGCTTGGAAACCCTTTTTTTTTCAAAACTAAAGCTCCCAAGATAACTTTCAAAACTGATTTCAGACCTCTCACAGTGATGTAGAGTTGCATCACTTCAGTGACATCTCTTTCTAACCTAATAAAACTATCTTAGTACAAATCTGCACTTAGATGTGACCCTTTATCCTTTCTAGATCAGTTATATAGGACAGTCTAATGCAACTTCTTTTTTTGTTCCCTAAGTAACTGGTAGAGCTCATTTCTTGTGCTCCTTCAAAAATACCCCCAAAAAGCTCAACCCTCCCCCTGCCCCCCAAAGCTCACTATAATACCCAATTTTTACTAGGTAGAATAATAGCTCTGATTCACCATTGTTTTGTTCACATTTTACACCTATGTAGCTTCCATTAAATTAGTGGTGCTGTGTCATTCTTCAGTCAAGGTGACTGAAATGTCAACTCAGATCTAAGAAATCTAATAAGAACATGTTACCAGGTCTCCCAGTAATCTTCTGCATCATTTTGTCTGTCCTGTCTCAGTGCAGGCTGATGCAGAGCAATGTGACCAAAGTACATTCACATGAGGTTAACAATCTAAGTGATTATCTACAATGTCCTCATCAAGTAATTTAGAAAAAGTTATCAGGAAAAATTGTGGGAGTTTTATTTTAGTTTGTTTGGGGTTTTTTGTTGGGGAGGCAGTTATTTGGTTTTGTTTGTTTGTTTTTTGTGTGTGTGTGTGTGTGTGTGTGTGTGTGTGTGTGTGTGTGTATGTTTTGTTTGTTTTTGTTTGTTTTTTTGTTTGTTTGTTTTTGTTTTGTTTTGTTTTAATCCATGAATTTGAGAGGTATTTTTTAGAAATACGGTCACAATTAAGTTGTTTTAACCCAAAACACATCTGTATAGTTACGTTGTACCTATAGCACAAAATTCAAAGCTATCTTTCCTTTAGGGAAAGGATTAGTTTTGAATGAAACTGCACTTACACTCTTTTTATATTTTATACATTTTTTGCCAATCACTCTGCATGAGTACCTGGCCAGTTGTAACACTTATACACAACTACCTTATGCAGGGATTCTGGGCTACAGTTCTTGCTTATCAAGAAGTGCCAGGAGTGAGCACAAACCACCAAGCTTGTCAATTGATCCAGCCATGCTGGAAGGTCTTTGGAGGGCTGTTGACATGGTAAACAAAACTTTTCCTGTTGCTGAGAACTAGGGAGGGTATTTCTTGCTGAGCTATAGGTTTTGTCATGGATCTGAGCAGATGACCACAGAAATGAAATATTCCTTTTCAAGCACACAAGTGAGATCACTTGAGTAGTCTAATGAACTAGTATAATTTGATATTACAATGTTACAGTATTACAAGGCCAGATACAGCCTGGTCTGATGTTTATAGAGAAGGAGGGCAGTGAAAGCTACATCAATACATAAATATTGTTTTTGCACAAAAATGTTTGTGGGAAAGCACAAAACATTTGTGCTTTTCTTTACTCCCAACAGGGACATGACTGGTGAGCAAACTGTGAAGAACAAGATTATTCTCATCATCGTCAAACACAGCTACAGACATTTAAGAACTGACCACTGCTTTTGCAAAAATTGGGATATCCATGCAGTCATTCCAGTGAAAGAAAAGAGGTCATATTCATTCTCAGCATGTAATGAATATGTAACCAGGGTAGCCAGGATGAAATAGTGCTCATATTCCCTTCCAGATTACCAGACACAGCAAAAAAAGTGGGGAATTTTTATTACAATTTCCATCAGTTGAAGATGTATTGGAAAGATACTGAGTTTTCTTTAATTTCTGGAGTCAACACTCAGAAAGGAATGCCATGTACCTTTTGCACTTCCTTTTCTTGCAGTTGCCTATCAAAATCTCCTTAGAGAAATAGATGGTCATAGTTTGCACAGTCACCTCAGGAAAGACGAGTTGAGTGTGAAAAGGAGCAGATCACAGCAAGAACAACAGCAGAGAATCCCAAAACAACTCTGCTGTTTTTTTTTTCTTTCTGCAGGTATTGTTCTATTGTCTAATTGTAGACAGACCAGTCAGTTCCATACCACTCCGATCATTTGCAGATTATATATTTTAACAGGAGGCAGTCAGTGCATCTGGAACTAGTCAAGCAGTCTGAACATTTACTTGAACCTGTCATATAACAGTCAGAGCTAAATCCACATGCATTTGTGTGTTGTCTTCCTTGGGGAGGCTGCAGGATTGCAGGCAGAGTAGATATCAAAGGCAAGAGGAAAAATCACAGTCTCCAGAAGCATTAGTTACTGTCTGTTGGTAAGCAGAAGAGAACGGCAAATGTGAGTCCTCCTTGGTGAAAAGCTTCCAGTTTGCACTGGAAATAGCAAACATTACAATACCTGTGCCAAGAGAGGGAGAGGGAAACACTAGCTGATTTTGCTCTTGTGCAAGTTGGATGTAGAGTGGATGAAGACTGAGTTCAGATGGTCCCAAGCCTGTAAGTCCTCAGATACTCTGAGTATCTGAATCTCAAAAACAGGCCTGAGGCCACAGAGGAAGTTTGAGTCAAACCTAGAAAGTTAGACTGCTTTCCCAGACTCCTCCATCAGTGCTGGAGCCACTTGGTGCAGTTTGCAGGAGTTGCTTGAAATAAGCAAAACAGAAACATACCTGGTCATTAGTACTGCAGACCTGCTAAGCATCTGAAGCACACCCACACGTATCCGCATCCGTGGTTTTGGGATCTCCTCCTCACTGACTACAGGTCTGCTTCTGAAACCATTATTCACAATCACAGTTCAGTTAATAGGTTAGGAAGTGGAGAGGAGGGAAATTAAACCCTGATTAGCCAGAATGACACAGCCTCTCTAATGGGTATACCATCTGAGACTTCCTCTAAGTTTCCTTAAAGTTCTATCTGAGTCTGCCTGCAGCTATGCTAATTAGCAAAGACCACAAATTTGGAAATTCAAATTACTTTTACTTCTTATTCCACTATCTTATATGCTAAGTTAGCAGCCTGTATGTACCCAAGAATATCCAAATGTGTAGATTAAAGTAAAACATATGCTTCTTTAATTGATCCCTTACAGCAGCAATGAATCGAGCAAGTATGGGATTTAACCCCAAACACAGGAGTATTCCCAGGCTGTCTATATGGCTCATTCAGCAGTGCAGGTAGGTAGAGATGAGAATCTAGCCCTTAAAAGAGAATTCGGTGATAAAGTTGCAAACATCAAGCAGTGTTTTCTAAAGAGATAACAGTAGCTAGTAAAGCAGCTTCCATTGCCCATTAGAAAACTGTTTGATATAGAAAGGTATCAAATTTTCTTCCCTACTTCCTCCTATGAACATTGTGAGACGACATTATCCAGCCTACTGGAAGAGTTTTCCCCAGTGGCCAAGGCTTATTTTGACTCAGATAAGCCCAAGCTGATTTTATTCGAGTTGTTGGTTTAGAAGCAATCTACCAAACACTTCAGTCTGAGCTTCAGGATTCATTCAAACACGATAGTGACAAAGCAATAACCAGACCAAATATACAATTTATTGCATGTTTTTGCTCTCACCCCAAGTTATTCAGCAAGACAGTTTTTGATTGTATAAAGCCATGGTATCAATCTAACATGATATAATTCAGTTAGCAACATTCCTAAAAACAACTCAATGACCAAACAAATCCTTCTGGACTATACTTGCATAGAGTAATGAGAAATATTTATCATGGGATATCCGGACAGTTCAGAAACAACATAAGATTGTAAACCACAGCAGAGTGAAGTTAAGCTTTTAAATCTAAAAACTTCAAAGGTTTTTTGTCAAAAATAGAGCACACCCAACCCAGCCTTGAACATTTCCAGGGATGCATCACAATTTCTGGGGGCAACCTGTTTCAGTGTCACACCACTCTCATGGTAAAGAATTTCTTCCTAATACCTTAAATACATTTTCATTTTCTCAGTTTAAAGCCACCAGCCCTCTTCCTGTTACTGCATACCCTCGTTCAAAGTCCCTCTCCCACTTCCTTGTAGGGTCCCTTTAGATACCAGAAGGCTGCTATGATGTGTCCCCACAGCCTTCTTCTCTCCAAGCTCAGTGGCCCAAGCTCTCTCAGCCTACCTTCATAGGACAGTGCTCTAGTCCTCTGATCACCTTCATGGCCCTACTCTGGACTCACTCTAACACATTCACATCCTTCTTATGTTGGGGATCCAGAGCTGGGTGCAGTTCTCCAGGTGAGGTCTCACGAGAGCTGAGTGGCTGGGCAGAGTCACGTCCTTCAGTTTGCTGGTCACGCTGCTTTTGATACAGCCCAGGATACGACCAGCTTCCTGGGCTGCAAGTGCACATTGATGGATCATGATGGTTCTCATCATGAGAGCAGTCTTGTGCTTTAGATGGAGGTAAAATGACACTGCTGGGAAAAATTACACCTTAGTAATATAAATCCTACTAAATTACCTTTAACGTAGCTATCAACACCCTCAAGTCCTTCTCCCCAGGGCTGATCTCAACCCATTTTCCACATAGCCTATACTTGTGCTTGGGATTGCCCTGACCCATATGCAGGACCTTGCACTTGGCCTTGTTGAATTTCTTGAAGTTTGCACAGGCCCACTTCTCCCCTGCAGATGTATCTCATTAGGATACACAGACTTGTGCACCTTCATGTTCCTTAGGTGTTCTCAAACATGGTCTTCTTCTAGCAGCTGGTTCTTGATTTTCTCTGTTCCTGCCTTTGTCTTCTGTGACTTGGGTAGCGTGACTGGAAAAGTTGCTGGTGAAGACCAAGGCAAAATAGTAATTGAGTACCTCAGACTTCCTCGTGTCCTGGGTAACCAGATGTCCTGTTTCCTGCTGGAGAGAGACAACATTATCTTTATTCTAATGAATCCACAATTCTTTGCCTAACATTGAGAGTTCAAAAAGTGGTCTCATTTATAAACCTACAGTAACCACCAATTTCAGCTGTTGTTAACTAACTCTGAGAACACAGCAGATTTTTGCACAAAAATCAGTCTAGGTTCATTTTGGACTTGCAGACAGGTAAAGGACTTAACCTTGCTGTCTGAATGAATAATAACAATAGAAGTGAGCCAACAGTCAACAAGTAAAGGTATTTCTTAGGGGAAATAAAACAGCAAATTCCAGAATTAAGGCTCTTTGTAAGCACTACTTTCCAAGAAAATCTATGTAAATCTATATATGCTGAGAGACTCCTGGATAAAAACAGTGCATTTTTTTCTTTGCTAGTTAAGGCCAGAATTAAATAATAATAATAAAAAAACTACCATCAATCACCACCCTCTTGAAACCTGTAAAGCAGGTAAATCATAATGCAGATTTGGCATCCAGCTATTTCACACACCACAGTCAACGTTGCTGTTTCTTTTACTGTAGTGCTCTGGAGACTCTCTCCTCCTGCTGTACTACAGCAATTAGCAGTTGCTGATGCATTTAAGCCAACAGCCCTCAGGCTCACATGAGCAAGGTCTGGCAGATAATGTTTCAGTGAGGCAGTTCTCACTCTGGGGATCTCGCTCCTCTCCTAAATGAAACACCCTTCACACCTGACCTCAGGTTAGGTCTAAAAGTTAGTGACTTATTTATTTTGGAATTTCCCTGAGAAAGGATGGGGTAAGAACTTGTACAGGACTGTATGACTGTGTCAGTTCCAAAGCAATCATACATGCTTGTGAGGCTTTTCCAAGATGCTAACTTCACTGCTACTACCATATCAAATGGAAGCATATTCGCTGCTGTAGTTGCAAGCTGGCTTATGCCTTAACCTCTAGATGGTAATATGTGCTAAAGCATCCTTTCCAACCATTGTACACAACAGACTGTTGTTAAATGCACTGATTGCAGTAAGTCCTCACCTCACTGATAGGAGTATGACTTTAATAACTGGGACAACTCAAAGCATTTACATAGGTGATATGTTGCTATATTCCAAAAGCATTTTATTCATGGCCCAGCTTTTTGAATGGCTCATGCAAATGCCTGTCTTCACAATTATAAAATCCAAACATGCATATTGTTAAAATCCTTGCAGAAATGACATTATCGCTGAAAAAGAAAAAAAAAAAAGAAATGTCACACTCAAATAATAATGTAACACTTAATGAAAGCTTCACCTGCATATCAACACATGTGTAGTAGTGATGATCACAACTTTGTATAACATCATTTACAAATGGCCTTTGTTTATAGGTCTGGAACACAGGGCATACCTTCTTCTTTACTCTATGAAGCCATTGCACTTCAGTGTCCCCAGATGTTCTGTTCATTATTGTGATCCAGGCTGCCATTTCCCAACCTCCTACCTTTTCATAAGACACTTCCTTGCTCTCTAAATTGTCAGGCAAACACAACAACTGTTACAAGAGATAAAAGAGTATTACTTTACCATCTTCCTCACACAGTCCTTCCACTTATCTTTCTACCACTTTCTTGTGCAGCTACTCCCAATAAAACTTATCCACCCTGTTTTCCTTGGCAAATGTTCCACAAGCAGGGGTTAAGTTTCTTACAGTAAGTAGAAAAACAGCTTTACCAGAATCAGCAGCAAGCAAAAATTTAATCTTGCACTGCTGTATGAGCTTATTGCTCCTGGGTTTTCCCATCCATCCCCTTCCAATAGACATTTCATATTGACCAAAATTACCTTTGTGACATGCTAGGGGAATGCTGCATTTTTTTTTTTGTAAACTCCAAAGGCTTATTTAGGGGAAGGAACAGTTGGTGGGGATTCCCACCAACAAATATCCATTAACAGCATTCTATAATTTTCTTTCAGATTAAGGATTGTGGACAGGAGCCCTAATGGTTAACCTGTCACCTTCAGCCTCTCAGCTCCCCATTCTTGGCATTTAAAAGAAACAAACTTGTAGACAGCAGTATCCAGCTACTCTGCACTGAAGGAGGCAATCACATAAATATTCTCATATTGGAGGCTCAAGACAAATGTCAGGGCTAAGTACATCAGAGGTTTCTCATTCACCCCAGGTCTGTAACACAACTTTAATATTAAAGAGTTAAGTAAATGGCTGCTCACTGAGAGAAACTGCTTCAGCAAAAAATGCCTCTCTGTTTCTCAGTATGCATTAAACGGCTTGCAACAAGACTTGCGATTGAGGGACCTAACAAGAGCCCTAAGAACACTTTCACTTGGTGAAGACCCTCAGGTGGTGTTTCATGATGCTTATCCTGATCAACTGCCCCTTCTGGGCTGCCTACCACACAGGTACAGCAGCAGCACATGCAAAATGCACCATCAGTGAGAGGATGATGCTTATGAAGCTGTTGCAAGCCAGTTTATCCAACAGGCAGAATACTTGATATCTTCAAGCTTAGACACCTGTCAGGAACAAATACACGCAAACAAGGAAGCAGCAAGTCATCAGTGGGAGAGGGCCTTGTGGCAAGCAGAATTTGGAGTACCTTGGTGTCAAACTTGTTTTAAAGTGAGAAATAAAACACCAAGGCATAATGAAAACGGCAGCTGTCTTTTCAATATGTCATTCATATTTAAAATTTGGAGGAGGGGTGTTACAATTTGTGTTATTATAAATGAGTGACCACTGCCTGTAGTGGTTTGCAATAAGGCAGACTTTATAGGTGAAAAGACACATAAAAGACTTCCACAAAAATCTGAGACAGAACTGAAAAGTAACTCCATTTTTTTTGGTGTGGATTTTTTCTGTTTTCTTCTCACTTCCTTTTTTTTTTTTTTCTTCACCTTGGTCTTTTAACAGCGAAAACTATAGAAATATTTGCTTTTAGCAGGCCCAAGGGAGTAGTCATGTGCTTTAGATGAAGTTAAGATGACACTTCTGGGAAAAATTACACCTTAGTAATATAAATCGTACTAAAGTGCCTTTAACATAGTCATCAAAATTATCTGGGAGAAACTTCAGTGCTAATTTGTGATAAGAAAAAGAGCTACAGGAAAAAGAAGATCCAAAACCTCTGTATGCAAGACCCATATCTCTCTTGACAAAGATATCTAAAGAAATTGATTCTAATTTCTTTCTGAAGCCCATACTTTAGCAAACAAGCACAAAAACACGTATTCAGTTTTCTTCTTTGTATTATACTATCATATGTGCTGTCCCTGATGCACTTACTTATTTTGGTTTTTAAGAGAGGACAGAAGATAGAATGGATTCTGATAGACTAAGAAATAAATGTTCCCCAGGTATATACAGATGCACAGTTCCTACTGAAATCTATTCATTTATTGAGATCAGCTAAGGCCTCAAATACCAGCAGTGTTTGGCATCCAATCCATAAGATATGCAGATAACAGCACTGAGAAACCTCTGTTGAGCTTGTTCTAGCACTCAGCCCCCAGAACCTACCATGGCTGCTGCTGCTGCTGTCACTGCTGTCTCTGCTGACGCTCAACTGATGATTCCATGCTTCTCATCCAGTCCACAATCCATGCACTTGTGCTGCTTTTTCGCAGAAATCAGTTAATTAAAATAGTTAATAAGAGGACCTATAACAGACAGACGAGCAAGTGGACATGAAGTTTTGAAAAAATCTGGCACATGAACATGAAGTTTCTATTTTAAAGGAGAATATCCTAAGTTTGTCCACACCAAGGCATGAGGCACGGCCACAGACTTGATATCTTGCCAATTATACCACACAGAAACCTTAAGTTCAAGAGCAAAACCACCTAGCAAGGGGATAGCACAGCTTTTACAACATTTGCAATGAACACTCCTCTGCCTTCTGAAAAGCCCAAGGCCTTGTCTGTGTGCCCATCTGCACCATTTTCACTGTGCTTTTACAGGATGGACAAGTAATGAATTTGCTCAGAGTTAATTAAAACAATAAATACTACATTATTGCATGGAAAGGAGATAGCTGACTGCCTAGCACACTGATACCCCTGAGCCATCCTGTAGTGACTGAATAAACCTGGAGAGCAGCATATGCACAGTAAAGCAACCATCAAGCAAAGTCCAAATTGATTGGTACCCAGGGTGCACTGCAGGACCTAAAGCTTTACCTTCCCCAGAGAAGGACATGACACTGTCCAAAAATCTGTCACAATGAAGGGAGTAATGATTCATGTTAGTAAAGCTATTGGAAAGCTAGCTGAACTCTGGACCATTCAGCAACATGCTAAAAATATCTTGGGAAATATGCATGATACAGTAGTTTATATTTGAATTAAGAGCAATGTTAAATGTGGTCCAGACTACTGAGGGATAAAATAGATTATTGTATTTTGGGTTTGCTTTTTTTCTGTTTGGTCTATTTATTTGTTTGGGTTTTGTTTTGTTTGGTTTAATTTTGTTTTGGTTTTTGGTTGTTTTTTTGGTTTATTGGGGTTTTTTTTTGCACAGAAAGCAGAGGAAACCTGCTTATCTACTTTTTATTAAAAAAATAGAAACAACATTTTTGTGAAAAAATCATTTATGAACTTTCTATTCTCCCTTAATAAAGATTATTGAAGAATTTTCATATGAAGTTGGTTGTATATATTTTCCAAGTAGTCTGTTAATGAAAATAATGCAGGAAAAAAGTCAGACGACTACTTAAAATTAGGGATTTACCACTATTAATATTTTTGTGATGTATACAGTAATATCCAGGTACGATCTTATTCAATATTTTCCTTGTTAATATTATTTTCTGCAAAGAAAAGGAAAAATAGTTACATAAGGGACTTGCTTCATGATGCAGAGGACAAAAATGCTTAACTGGTGTGCAGTTTTGGATAAAAAGTAACATTACCCTCCTAAACAACTCAGAGGTTGCACATTTTTCATCAATAGTTTAGTTGAACTTGTGATTACAAGAAAGTGTCTGTTGTTAGCAATTGGTAATCACCATTAATGCTGATCTGTTTGCCCAAAGAACTTTATTCTTTCAAAAGACTACCAACAGCACTATACAGGTGAAGTCAAATGCCAAAAACAGTCTCTATAAGAAAGGACTGAAATAATCGGATGAGGAGAGACAGAAGCATTCACCTAGCATTCACCGTTACTCAGTTTTCAAGATCATTTCAAGGATTTCCTCCCAGACAGATAAATCCAAGCTGGAGTCACCAAACTTAAAGCTTGTACTTGGCCTAGGCTTTTTTTTTTTTGGGTACAGTTTCCTTCTGCAGACAGAATCAGATTATTCTGTGGAAGGATACAGGTGTCACATACTTCTATCTCTGTTTGCTGATCTCTAATGAACAGAGACTCAAACTTCAGTCTTGGCATCTCTTCCAGACTGCTTTGTTGTTTCTGCAACAACTCATGACATGCACAGAGGGACCCAGTCCCTTTTTCAACTTCCAAACAACTCTTGACCTCAGAGCTCTCATGCTAATGAATGAATGTCATCCAACTTATTTCCTTCCTGGAAGAGCAAATTAGCAATCAAATTCCAAATTCAGATTACTAAACCTTGAAAAGACAAGTTACAGAAAAGTCCACTAATCATCTTCATGCTTACACACACGAGGGAATTACTAGTTCCCCTCCCCTCACCTAAATGGTGAAAGATACAAAGACAATAAGGTTTTCATCTGTATTTTCATAGAGGTGCAGCAAAACGTAGCTCTTCATTCTTGCTGCTTTGCCACACCCCACTGCTTGCTCAACCCGTAATCCAGATGTAACATGAGTGTGGTTAGCAGCAGGATGAAGGTGAATGTCCCTAAACTTAAAAGACATAAGAATGCCTAACTTCAAGTGGACAAAGAATTAATTCTACTCTAACGATTCCTGAGAAACAACACATTCCTCAAAAAAAAAAAAAAAAAAAAAAGATTTCTCCCCGAAAGTCTTCACTTGTTTAATTGTGCCTCAAATAAAAAAAAAAATTAGATTTAATAAAGGATTGATATTATTACACTCAATGGTACCTGCTTTTTATCTATCTCAACATGCTAACATCTAGAGATCTTAGGATTTACCTTATGCTAGTTTATATGAAAATATATTCTGCATCATCCACTGTGCCTTTCAAACTTACAGCAATTATTAAATTTAAAGCCAAAATATTTTTCTGAGAAATGCACAAAGAAATATGTAATTGTATCCATTTATGAGTTTAAGCCCCATTTAAATCACAAACATGACGGTCTGGCAAAGTGTCTGCACCTTAACCCCATTTTCCTTTGTCATCTGTTCCAAGACCTCATCTTTTTGTTTTGCTGAATTCTCTCCATCACAAAAACCATGTATGAGCTTCCTTTGCAATTTCAGTCCCTTTTGTTTCCAGCTGGGAAACACTGAGTGCTTGAGATTTCTAACCTCATTTATGATACCATCTCACTAGCTACTTATTTCTCATTCATAGCTCTTTGTAACAAAGTGAAAGAACTTATGTATTAGCCTGAATTGTGACTGAAACCTACAAACATTATTTCAGTAAATGAATAAAACCAATAAGCAAAGTCACACTTGCATAGAAACACACCTTAAAAATCCTCTTGAAACCATGGAGTAAACTGCTACAAAGGTCAAGATATTCCTCCTTTATGAATTGTCCAAACAAGCCTTAGAATTTTTTTTTCTTCATCATAAATTTTCTTTGTGAACTCCCTAGTTTAACTACATTGGCAGAAATTAAATCTTTTCCTGCTTCCTTTCAAGAAGCACAGAAAGTTCATTTGAATCCCCTGGGAGCGTGGAGGATTACTATGTTGAGAGAAATTCATGAACCTGCTTGGGAGGCAGAAGAGGTGGAAGTACATTCGCAGAGCCTGCACATACACTGCGATCCACACCAACCCAACAGAACAGCCGGAGTCCAAAGGGGGAAGAAAGCCTTAGTGCAGCAGCTGGGGCACAGGACTTGCTGCCTCCAAATCCTGCTGACTGCTACTGATACTGTGGCAATTCCTTGTCAAAGGCTAAATCAAGGCATGTCAGAGGCAAGATGCACCGAGTAGGTGCTTCAAAGCATCCACCAAAATGGAGCTCCAAAAAAGGGAGGGGAAGAAAAGAAGAGTTAAGTCTTCCTCCCCAGAGAGAAAACTTTATTATTTTCAGCCTTAGGAGAAAAGTAGTTTCTATGCTTATCCTTGACAAAAAAATCCCGACCAGATTTGCCCACCAAGAGAGTTCTGCCTGTGTCTTTGCTAGGATTAGACTCTGTTTTGCTCTGTTTTTCAACAGATCACTGGAAGTTATGTGGTAGATAATTTCTAGAGCTGAATTTTATTTTTCAACTTTTTTTTTAAAGTTCCTTCTGCTTCCCACTGTATCGGCAGCCAAGTGCACACTGCCTAAGGTGTTCTGACTCTGATACCCAGCATACATCAAAATGGAGAAACAACAGAGCAGGTTTTTAACTCTGGTATTTAGGAAAAAGGACAAGGAGCAGCATGGTGGAGAATACTCTGTTCAAAGTCTGCATAAGGGCACACCTTTCCAGGGGAAAAAATGTCCTCAATTGTGGATATGAGCAGTGCTCTATCATTTGCTCTTTCCCCCTGTTGTGCACTCAACCTTCAAAATTCTGCTGCCAGTTGGTACTTTTAATTTAAAGCATGTTCATAAGTAAAGAAGTCTCCCTCCAGGTTCGTTAGTTAGTCACAGGGTATTTGGCAAGACTTGCAGCAAAAATTAAATGACAAGTATGTCTTTGTATCTGAACTCTCAAGCCATAAATAAATCAAGCTAAACAGGCTTTCAAAATTCCAAAATTACCTCTTCCCCCCTCAAGTTAAAACGGAGCTTTTAACAGTAGTGAGAAAGTAAAAGAGTGCTTTCTTTTTAGTGTTCGAGATAGCTGCAGGTTACTTAGCTTACTTTTAAATGGCCTTTCATTTCCTAACTGCTGTATGAGTTGCCATTACCTCCTGATAATGAGGGACAGAATGAAGTTAAAAGAGCCCCTTCTACACTTAATGTAAATGGTTTCATTTGTGTGTACATCACCTCCATATTTTTTATTGTCATTAAAATATATCTGGTCACTTATCTGTTTTTAAGCTAATAATAATAATAATAATAATCCTCAATTCTTTAGAGGTAAAATGCTTTTAACAGAGAGAATATAAGTCATCTTCAACTTTCAGCTGATCAATCAACATTTAGGACCCTCTAGTTTTTTGTTTTGTCAGCTCAGCCACTCAAGCATTTTGCAGAGACTCTGCTGAAGTATCTCAAAGTAGGGTCAGTTTAAAAAGAGGAAAAAAAAAAAAACAAACCACAAACAAAACACACTACACCTACTCATGTGCTTTTCTCACATCGCTTCGCTGAGATCAATTTCCTGAACCCAGTTTTTTAAAGAGGTGCACAAAGAGCTGTGTCGGTGTAACCATGAAAACACAGGACAAAGTGTGAAACAGTGAAGGGGCTGGGAAAGAGCAGAAGATTCCCTGGCTTCAGCACAGCACACAGTAATTCAGGAGTGCACAGGCAATTGTGTATGCTTATTCTGACTTCCTTCACTAACTCGCAGATCAGCAAGTTCTGGAGCTTAGTACTCCAGAAATGTTATGAAACAAAACTACTTCACCCACCCTGAGGCAGTCCCTTGACACAATGGGAATAATTCAAGGACTTCAAAGGTGTGCATTTAGTAACTCCCCCCAGGGCTTGGCATAAGCCCATTATCAGACATCTCTGAGTCACTTCATCACCTGCTTATTTGATTTAGAAAAGGATTAATATTGCCAACAAGAAATTTTATCCTTTGCATTCCCGGGCTGTCCCTTTGTAATTGTGACTATACAATTTTGGTGCATTTCCAATGTGCTTTTGATTTGGATCTGATATATTCAGAAACACAAGTGTGACATTAGCTAGCCAAAGCAGTAATTCAGAGTTTATGCAAAGTTTACACTAGCTGAAAGATAAGGCAAAATCCAATTCAGGATAAGTAAGGTAGCGAGGAAAAGCAATATTTTATTTGACTTAATATGGCAACAGCAAATTAACCTTTTACCTTTTTCAGAGCAGTAAGTTTATCAAAGGTCAGTGATGGACATTTTTTTCAGAGTTCTGAGAACTTAACTCAGATTCAGCATGAACCCAGTTTTACCAAGAATGGCGATTTTGTTAAGGGCTATTTGTTGTCCTCAGCCTCACTCTTTAATATCCATAAGGAAACAAATAGACAGAAAACCAATCACTGTATCAGCATAACTCTTGTACCAAAAATAATGTGCTTGATACAGGAGAAGCACTTTTTCAAAAGATTATGACCAATTTCTATAATCCCTTTTAGGATGTTATTGAAAGAAAACATATCCACGCATTAGAATTTTATCTGTATTGCCAGGAAAACATGATGTCTGAGTGTATGTGTTACATTTCAGGAAAGCACCAAACACATATTTGTTTTTATCATAGATTTTCAGTTGTTTAATAATGGAATTCTTATATATAGATAGATAGATATTTAGGGATATTTTATGAAAGTCAGTTCTACAGCTATCTGTCTCATTGGCAGTAAGTGGCCATAGGATAACTTAAAACATGTTGTTTAGTCTTCTTCATTTTCATACTCCTAATCCTCCCTTTTCATGAACTACTATGGAAGAACATTTGAAGATCATAGCTGGGTTTTTTGGGGGGGTTTTGATTTGTTTGAGTTTTGTTTGTTTGTTCTTGTTTTTTGTGGTTTCTTTGGTTTTTTGGTTGTTTGTGGTTTTGGGTTTTTTTTTTAGAAAAAACACCAACAACTTGATTCTATTATTCATACTGATGAGGAGTTGTACTATCCACAGTAATAAATGTGGTAACACCAAAGGTAATGGGGAGTTTTCATGTTCAATGAGACCAAGAAAATATCTGAATCGAAGCTTGATTGACCATTCTAGCTCAACTCGATGAAATGCAGTCCATCAGGCACAAAGCAGAGGGCAATTTTCCCTGCTTTAGGGGCAGAATTTTATCGATAGTATAACTGGAATAACTAGCCTTTGGCAAACTCCATAACTCTTGAATGTGGTGAGTGCACAGGAAGTGTATCCAGTAGAGTGTTGTTTCATAACAAACCTGTAACTGTTGTGCACCTACCACTCTATTTGGATTTAAAACAGATCATGTTATTTGCACCTGGACAAAACAACACTGGTTGCAGAGATATCTAATCATAATCTGAATCACATCAACACTCAGATGTGCACTATCATTTTTTTAATGCATAGTCCCCTTGAAATCACATTATGTGTGTAAGTAAGGAGAAGGGTGCTGGAAACCTGGGGCTGCAATGTGCAGTGGGAAAATAGCAGTCTTGGTATCTGTCTGTCTATCATTTTAATGTCATTTCTTATATTTTCTGATAGCAAGATGAACTCGTGACAGATGTTAAACACCCTGTATTGAGGGAGACAGATGTTAAATGCCCCGTATTGAGGGAGTAGCAATAAGTGCCAAAAAGAGTTTATTTAAAAAATAAATTGCTTATTTGTAAGCAAACAAGGCAAATCCAGAGTTTAAGCAACTGCTTTGGAATACAAACTAAAGCAAACTCATAAAGTTGTTGTCATCCTGTAAAATAGAGCTCTGTAATACTGTTGAGCTGTGAGTATAAACTATGTAGGAACCTCAGCCCTGGAATGCATTACATTTGCATATTAGTATCTGCCTCAAGGTAAAACAGGAGTTTAGTACAAGGTTGGGTAGACAGCTGTATATATTTTTTTTGAGAAAAAACAAAGTCAAAATGTAACATAACTGGACTGAGGATGCAAGGAGAATGGGAAGTCAAAGAAGCAGAAGACAGCTTGAGGACAAGAGGAGCATGGCAGCTGAATTTGGATGGCTTGATGGTTTATTTATGGCCCCTGAATTACATAATAAAGGAAATGTTCACAGTATTTTTAAACTCTAAACAAGTGTAAATCTGTACCTGTTGGAAAGGTACCCCCTGGACAGCAAGGCCAGGAATAGTTCAGTTGCACAAAGTATTTGAAACGTGACAACCAGTTTCTATTCTGATCTCCCTTTCAAGTTCTGGCAAAGAAATAAGGAAACTTATTTGCATTGTGTTATCATTGCCATTTATTTACTTAAGGGGAAGAAGGAAGAAGACAAACTCAAGGTAAAGAGTTTCACATCAAACACTGGTTCTAAGTTGATCTATAAATCTGCAAGTGTGGCACTTAGCACTCCTGAATAATTGAAGCTTCTTTCAGAACAAAACTAATGGGGTTTAAAGGAGGACACCTTTCTTTTAAGATATTAGGAAGTATATGGCCTACCACAACAAGGGGCTGGTTACATTCAAACCTAAACGTAAGAATTTAAGACCATGCAGGTATCAAACATTTGTGTTCATAGCAGGAATAACATCCCTTGCCTGGTTTTCTATGCCACTTTGTAAAGCGTATTTTGGTTCAAAGCCAACTACTTAGCCCCTTTATATTGACGGAGTAACCTAGAGAACAATGTGATGTAATGCAAAACTATAATATTTAACCTGGATGATGAGAAATAAGCTTTCTGAGGTGCCTGAAATTCATCTTTATTTCAACTAGACATCACAACATATTCAAAATAATTAGAGATTCACCAGTTCCTACCTGGACAATAATGTCTGCAGGTCTCATTTCCACATACACACAGAGCAGAGATAGCACTCCTAAATCCTGTCTGCCATGGAGACAAATCTTACTTGTACTTTTAGCCTCGTTTATCTAATCCATTGGTACTATCCCTAGGATTTCCCTCCCACCCCAAAATACAAATACATGGAGATGGTCATACAGTCACATTGGTTGGAACAGACTTCAGGAGGTCATCCAGTCAGTCTCCTGAAGAAAACAGTTCCAGTTGGAGCAGATAGATCGGAAATTGTCCAGTTCTTACATTTTGGAGGACTCCTTGGACTCTATAGTTGCCACGTTTGACTTACTCTCATGATGTGCCAATGTTCCTGCAGGCACTGCAGTTGCCTGCTGGATGGATTCAGAATGCCTTTGTTGGATTTCAGCAGGACTAGAGACTGATTCTAAAATGCCATTATCCTGAAGCTCCACATGGTTACAACAGAAGACCATCACTATTATGCATTTTCCAATGCCCAGAGCTTAATCACATATTTTTCTTATACTGGTCATTATTGTTTGTAATTAGACTCTTAATCTGTACTGCTGAAAATAAAGCAATGTTAAAGAATGTCTTCAGAGAGAGAACTGAAGCCAATATAGCAAAAGCTTGAAACTTTCCTGTCTTCAAGGCAAGCTATTGGATCTTCAATTGAAAGGGTACAGAGAGCAACCATCCCCCCTCTTCTGTATTTGCTTCTCCAGCTACCTCTGAAGGGATGTAAAAATCTCCTGACTGTGTTCTTGTTCCTAACACATTTAAGGAAATTTAATAAAATTTGGTGACTTGATCTTCATATTTTTCTTTGCCCTTTCTGCTTCCATTCTGAAGTATTATTATATTAGACACTGCGAGGTCTTCACCACAGGACAAGGTAAGAACAGGAAGATAAAACACTGGGCATTAAAGTAAGTATCAGCTGTTCCTGAAAAGAACATGGATGATTTATTTTCCTTTTCAACATTGTTTTAAATTACTATTTATTTTTTACAAAAACTCTACTACTCAGGCCACAGAGGTATTTTGCTCAGGTCCACCCTTTTTAAGTGTCCACTTTATACACCAGCCAGCATCAGTGCAAACTGAACAGTAACCTAACTTCTGGAGAGTGAGGGGATTGCTGAGATGAGACTTATCTTCCTGTCTTCAAGAAGAAATAGGAAAAGAAACTGCTACAACTTTTCCTGATTCATTATCTTTTTGAATGTCACAGACCAGGGTCATGGTGTGTTTCACTGCCAGCTTATGGATTGCAATGACCTGAAAATTAATATTCCTCTGCACAATACCTGAACAAGTTCATCTCTTTCAGAAGGAAAACTTTCTCATTTGAGGCCTTGATGTTGTCTCCATTAATGCATTTCCTAACAAAAACTGAATTCTACTGTCTAAAAAGTATCTTCATCCAGGACAGACAAGGCCCTACTAGTGCCTTTGAAAATGGCAATTACCCTGAAATATTCCTATCACATTACTCACCAGTTTTCTAATAAAAAAAGCTATTTCCATCTCTTGCTGGCATTCAAATTCTTATCCAGGAAGGCACAAGTAGCAGACTCCATTAAATGGCTTACATTACCAAGATTACATGGAAATCCTTTAATGTAGATGACTCCAAGTAGTGCACTGGAGCAGCAGCTGTGCAGCATCCCGTCAGCATCTCGTAGGTGCTGCCAGATTTGTTGGCAACAGCTGCAAGTTTTCTACCAAAACTCCTTCTCCAGAAACCAGAAAACCCCAAAAGCAAATGCCACAAGCAAATAACCTGTATTTGATGTTTTGTTGCAAGAGTGTAAATTAAGACATTTTGTCTTTTCTGACATTTGCTTTGAAGGGTGAGGTGATAGTGGTATTCTTCTATTCAGTTTTATTCAGGTATTCTGCTAGTTCTTAATTGCACACAACTTCAAGAGTTATTTCAGGATCAGATATTCTCCATGAGGCATGGGACAATCTTGTACTGGTAGATCAGACAAGACAATAACAAAAGAAGAGATTCAACACCTAATTGACCAAACCCTCTTACGACTGCTGACAGGACTTGTCTAACACACCAGGAGATAGAAAATATACAGAGGCCGCCAGTAACTGAATGACAATACATGGCATTTTATAAAGATGATCATACAGAGGAAGAAAACAAATCTGTAGTGGTACGTCTCATATCTTTGGCATGTGGAGAAATCAGATGTCAAGGAAAAACAGTCAGGTGGGGTGAAGAGTGTTAAAAGTTTAGTGTAATCAAAAGGTTGGGGTTCACGCAAGATGTGACAGAATCCCATAAGTATCCTCAGTCATGTTCTTACCTCTGTGGTTCAGAAGGCCTTTGTTTCCATACTGGTCTGCACAGCCTCTCAATTACTGCCGTATAAAAAAAATTCCTCAGGATACATGTAGATATCTGTAGTCACAAAAGGGAGGATATAATAGTCTACATTCAGTCTACATTTACCTCAAAAAACAGTGATGTCGTTAGGGCTATCAATATTTTACTCTGAAATTGAAGCTAAGTCAGAATAATCACACAGCTGGTTACCAAGGTTTAGCCACAGAAAGCACTTTTTAAGTCACCATAACTCAATTATGTTCAGTTGAGAACTCATACCCACACTTTCAGGAAAGAAGTTGTAAAGGAGATGAAAAAGAATATTTGTAAGGAATAAGCGAACCTTACCAGCCAGAGATCAAAGCTAACAGTGAATCAGCATTCATTTCATCAGGCCCCTGGAGCAGATTTCTCTCTACTCTGCTTACAGCATATCAAAATCCCTGCAGGTTTCCATGCAAGCTGGAGCCACTTCGTCTTTCACCAGTTTGATTAGTAATTCAGGGTGGAATCAAGATGAACTGGATTTTATTTAGTGTGGACGGAATCTCTAAGATTACTAAGGTACAGGAAATATTTAATTTGACCTTCTAACAGTGGTTACTCGGGGTATTATAAAAACCTTTAAAACAAGGAAACTTCATTAGTGTATAAGAAACAGTGACAACTAAAAAATGTAACGCAGTTTCAGGTGAAAATTTTCACAGCTGAAGCAGAAAACCAGAATCATTCTTATCTGAATGCTACACATATGGACATATCCCTTTTGCCCTGATGGGAGCAATAAATTCATCTGTCAAAATAAAATTGCTGCTGACTTCCATCAAAACCTGTAATTAAAACACATAACTGGTGTTTGACAGCTTAGGTTCCAAAAATCACTAATAGAGTATATTGAATTCTGAATTAAATCTGAGCATAATTAACTCATATGCTCCTAAACAGACACTTCAGTTAAGAAATTAAGATCCTTAATTGAACCTACTCTTAGGTGGTTAGTTGCTTCTTAGCTTTCTAATGCTGCAATTTATCTGGCTTCTCTACATGAATCCTTCAAGACGACAGGCTGTGATCACTGAAAGGATGGTTCCTTAGAGGAGAAAGGTGTTTCTGGTACAAAAGCCAACTTCAGAGATGTATACATAACATGCACATATACACACACAGACACCTTATCTTTAATTGACTTTGAAATCGTTTATCATCACAGCTGTCACTGATTTAACACGTAATATGCAGCCTGTTGCAAAGCATGCACAGGTAGTCTCTTGCCATCTCCAAATGGGATTACAAACTCCCTTTTTCTCTTTTTTGATGATTAAGACTAGATGGTCACAGGTAATCAGGTGAAAAGGCAGTCAATGAGTACTGTCCAGCAAAGTGTAAGTGTTGTAATATTGATCTCCACTGTGCCTGCTTCTACAGAAATTAAGCACTACCAAGTAGGCAGCATAAGTAAAAAAAGATTAAATCAATGAGCTTCCATTCCTCAAAAAACAAAACAAAACAAAAGCAAAATAAGAAAACCTACACAAACACACAAATCACAACAAGTTTTGTATGAAATCTGAACTTCTAAGATATTGATTTTGTGTCTATGCATATGGACACTATACTTTGGAGGATTTATGTCTTTGGTCTTTACTTCCTCTTCTCTCTTTGGAATAATTCCAAAAAGAAAGCCCAGCTTGCAGAGAGATATGTGCATCATGAGGCATGAAGCTGATCTCAGAACTCAAACTCCTGAGGAGAAGTGGAACATGATATTTGTGGTGGATTGACTTTGGCTGACCATCAGGGGCCCACGGAAACTTCTCTATCACTCCCACTCCATCAGCAAGACAAAAGATGAAAAGTAAAACAAAAGGCTCCAACATGGGTCCTTTCCATGGATTGCAGTTCTTCAGGAATTACCCCATCGTTGATCCTTTCCTCACAGTGCAATCCTTTGTGGGTCCCTCCCAGGGTCATAGGTCCTGCCAACAAACCTGCCCTACTGTGGGCTCCTCTCTCCACAAGATGAGAAGTCCTGCCAGTAAACCCTGATCCAGCCTAGGCTCATCTCCGTGGACTGCAACTCCTGCCAGGAACCTATTCCATAGTCTCACAGCTTCCTTTAGGGCATATCTAAGTGCTTTGGTGTGGGGGTCCTCCACAGCCTGCAGGTGGATGATTTGCATCATCATGGCCTGCACCACAGCCTGCAGAGGAATCTCTGCTCTGGCACCTGGAGCATCTCCTCCTTCTCCTTTTTCAGTGACTTTGGTGTCCTCAGATATTTTTTTTTCTCACATTTTCTCATTCCTCTCTCCCAGCTGCTCTTGCACAGTGGTTTTTATGCCTTCCTAAATAGATTATCACAGATGTGCTACCAGTGTCACTGATTGACTCAGCTTTGTCAAGAAAGTCTGTCTTAGAGCTATCTGGAGCTGGCAGCTCCTTGTGTATTCTCACAGAAGCCATCCCTGATCCCCACTCCCTCCATGAAAACCTGGCAATGTAACCCCCACATGGCATCTTGACTAAAAATATTTCCAAGAGACATCACAGGAAAATTTCTCAGAATTTAGATTCTACAGTATAGATTAATGACAATGGAATTTTTGTCCCATCCAGGGAAGAAGAAAGAGGAATAAAGGTCACCTTAAACTTTAATTTGTGGAGTTACAGACAGAGAAGAGCACAAGGAAAGCCAAAGCTGACAAAATATGTCATTCCGCCTCTGGCAGAGGCGCAGGAGGTATCAAACAGTGGTGCGAATACTAATTGTCTAAAGTGAAGGAAAAGGGAGGACAAAGGAAGGAGGACAAAAGCAAGACAAAAGAACAACATGGAATAGGATCAACTATAAAGCAGATGCGTCAGGGCAGAACTCACTGAATCCAGTTCTTCTTAAGTCTACTTTCCTTCAGCCCAACAGAGCAACACAAGAATCAAGCACAGGACATCCTTTATTTGAAATAATAACAAGCCAAATAAAAATACTGTCAAATATCAGAGATTGGTAACCTTGTTGGCTGATGCTTCATTGCTGTTTTCTTTTCCTGAGTATTTTAATTATTTGCTAATTCCTCCTGGGAAATCTGTGTCCTAGTTTTCTAAGGAAACACAGGGCTTCATAATTACATAAACCCCTGACTACTTCACAGTTAAAGGAGCAAAACTCACAAAAAAGTGAGGAGTTTAAAATGGTAAACAGGTAGAAGCTAACAGCAAGAAAAATATTGAAAGGAGGGATTTGCTGTGCAGAGTATCAATAAAAATGAACACAAAATAGAATGCAAAATCCTTTACACTATTTTAGATCTTCTATAAATTCAGTTGATTTAGAAGGGTGACTTATTACTCAGATTGAGAGACAGAGCACTTCTCCAAGACTATTCTGCATTTTCATCAAGTTCTGTCATGCTTTCATATACCCTCCTCTACCAGCAGGATTTTATAAGGAAAACCAAAGTGATTGAAAAGTGTGCAAACTGCTTTAAAATACAGGCATCTGATATTCATTACACAGTGGTCCTTTTCCAATGACCAGAGCAAGGTCAAAGTAATATAACGCATGGCAGCCTGTTGGCTTGCCGAACAGACACCCTAATCTCTCTTGTTTTTCTCTCCTAGCTTCACCAAAGGCAGGTAGAGAGAGGCAACGTGAGTTATGCCTCTATTTCATTCCTACATTTATTTTATTTTGTGGGTATTCTTCGTTCACCATTCACTTCAGGATTACTCCACATTTCTTTCTATTACCCAAGATCTGTAGTTTTAGTATGGAAAAGATGATTATATATATATCACTCTTATCTTTAACACATTTGCTTGTTGTCTTGCATGAACCAAAGAGGAACTTTATGAAGAAAGGCCTGTTATTTCGTGTTGCACATCTTAGCCAGGTTGAAGAGAGGAGAGAGAAAGATTGGAAGGAGAACAGGTGCCATGCTGCAACTTTTTTTTCCCTTAAGCATTTCCCCCCCCCCCCTTCCCCCCTAGCCAGTGGGTACAGAATGATGATATATTTTAGTCTCAGAGCAGACCAAGAGGTTTTGGAAGCATCCTCTTTGAATTTGAAGGTTAAGAGACCTGATCTCCCAGAATGTTCTGTGAAGAATCGTCACAGGTGTGCAGAAGTGTGAGAGAACCTCCTCATGCAGAGGTTCTTTCTAGAGAAACAGTGCTCTTCCTATCAACATTACCACAAACAGTCTTTCAAAATTCACATGCTTGATGCTCACAATTTTTTCTTTTTTAATCTAATTCCCAGGTACTACAGGAAGCAAGCTATTCAGAGACTGCTTATTCCAAACTGGCCAAAGAAGCTACACAGAAGCTGCAAGATGTCTTCAACCTGAAGATCACTCCAAAAATATCTCCCTAGCAGCTATTCAGATGCATAAGTAGCCATTTCTGTTTGCACAAAATAATTTAATTTACACTTCTACCATAAAGGGACTCAAAGCAGAAAAATTCTGCAGGGACCTTCAATTTTGATAGCATTCTTAGCAGTAGGGTGTTGGGAGGACTTTTTTTTTTTTTTTAATAGACATATAAAAAAATTAGAAATTAAGATAGTCACAAATCTGGTTTAAAAAACCAATCTATTTCCTGAGCAAGACAGAACTGCATGTGTAGAGATCAGGCACATCTCTTCTGAAATATAAGAGATCTTTTCATGAAGAGGCATTCACTTTACAAGCAAGAACTACTCATTACTTTACATTTTAAAAATGTTTATTGTTGTTGTTGTTTGCTTGTTGGGGTTTTTTTGACATTGCAATATAGAAATTCACTTTCTGGCACTGTAAAGTGGCCATCTTAGGAGAGATAGGACAGGCTACAGTGTGGGTCCCAGCTGTACTCACAAGGGGAAAATCAGAGGAAGCCCTGTTGGACATCTATCCAAATTAGTTAAATTAAACCATAAATCAGAACCATTATCTAGTAAAAATCTTTCAGAGATGTTGCAGCTGAGGTCTCAGAAATGAAACCATTCTCAATATTAGATGAGGGACACCCACTTTGATAACCATAATGGGAGCTTCCAACTGAGCCAGGATGATAACTTTGCCACCTCTCATAGCCAATGGGACACCACAGAGACTGTTATGTGCATTCATGGGTTCATGGTCCTCTCCCGCTTACCCAAACCAGTTCTGGTATGGTCAAAAGCTCAGGGAGGGCCCCACATCTCTTGCTCACCTTCCTCTGGTGGCCAGGTGCCGCTTTACTTGTTCTAACTCAGGTTTTCTTAGCAGCTCCTCATCTTTTCCTACCCTTGGTTAATAACCAGCATCTCAAAGTGGGAGAAAACATAAAAAGACTTTGCTGAAGTTCAGCAACATTGCAGGCAAGAGATGCTATGTGCACGCATTAAAGCACTCCATCAAACAGATCCCAGATGCACATGCACAACGCTAAGAATCATCTGGATGGCCCCCCAGTTAGTTTCAGATGTATGTTTTAAAACAGATACAAGGGGTGGGAAACAAATTTGGCCTCAGGACTCCTCAGACAAAGCAGGGTAAGAACAAACAGGAAGATTATGCTTGTTGTAGGATATGTATTTCCCTTGATTTTAGCATAGGTTTGCTGGATTTAAACTAGCCCAAGCACAAAATATTT
Organism: Empidonax traillii; assembly: GCF_003031625.1. Lineage (NCBI taxonomy): Eukaryota > Metazoa > Chordata > Aves > Passeriformes > Tyrannidae > Empidonax > Empidonax traillii. The sequence goes on along the minus strand of NW_020955968.1, from coordinate 48,478 downwards.
GCATATACATAAAAATTTAATGTCATAGTGGGTGCAAAACACAGTCCACACCAATGCTATAGGCAGATTTCCCTCAAGTAATTAGCATCCTAGAACTGAGATAAATTATAGTAAAACTCTTAGAATCAAAAAAAGAAGAGTAGTTTGAAGTCAAAAAGTGGCATTTCCCCCTCATTTAATAGAGAAACAGATTAGATAACATCAGGGATGAACAGCACCTTTCTTTTTGCCTAACCAATGCATTGGCAGTGTAGTTCAGTACCTGTGGTAAGTATAGAATCATAGAATTGTTTAGGCTGGAAAAGATCTCTAAGATCATGGAGTCCAACTGTTAACCCAGCACTGCAAAGTCCACCACTAAACCATGTCCCTAAATGCCTCCTTTACACATACTTTAGTTCCCTCCAGGTATGGTGACTCAACCACTTCCCTGGGCAGCTGGTTCCAATGCCTGACCATCCTTTTGGTGAAGAAATTTTTCTTAATATGCACGATAAACCTTACTTGGTGCAATTTCATGTTATTTCTTCTTATCTCTTGTTACCTGGAAGAAAAGACTAACCCCCACCTTGCTACAACTTTCTTTCCGGTAACTGTAGAGAGCAGCTCCCTCAGACCCTCCTCAAAGGAGGTCCTCTGCTCTAAACCCTTCACCAACTCCATTGCCCTTCTCTGGACTCACTCCAGCATCTCAGTCTTTCCTGTAGTGAGGAGCCCAGAACTGGACACATATTCAAGGTGTGGCCTCACCAGGTAGAGGGTAGGTTGGTAACTGCCCTGGTCCTGCTGGCCACTCTGTTGCTGATACAAACCAGAATATCTTTGGCCTTCTCAGCCAGCTGGGCGCATTGATGGTTTATATTCACCTGACTGCTGATTAACATCCCCAGGTGCCTTTCTGCTAGGCAGCTTTGCAGCCACTCTTCCTGCAGAAGCTGACACTTAGCCTTGTTGAAACTCATACAATAGGCCTTGGCCCATGGATCCAGCCTCTCCAAATCCCATTGAAGAGCCTTCCTGTTCTCCAGCAGATCAACACTCCCACCCAACCTGGTGTCATCTACAAACTGACTGAGGGTGCATTTAATTCCCTTGTCTAGATAATTGATAAAGATATTAAAAAGATATGGTCCCAAAACTGAACCCTGGAGAACACCACTCGATGCTAGATGAGTGTATCTCCATTCATCACCATTCTCTGGGCCTGGACATTCAGCCAGGTTTTTACCCAGCGAACAGTGCACCTATCCAAGACATGAACAGCCAGACTTGACATTTGACCCTGCTGAAATAAAGAGGCAATAATAATGCACCTGTCTCCTGGGTCTCTGTCTGTTGGATATATTAAACCTGTCATATCACTGCAAATGGCCTGTTCCTGTTCTAGTTCACAACAAAACTATCTGTCTTTGGTCTGTGTTTATGGATAAAAACATCTCGTCTGTCAAGTCTTGACCTTTGGGCTTCCATTACAGAATGGCATGTAATAGATCTATATCCTGCCTAGGAGCATTGAGGGTGGGGTGGGGGATGTGGAGAGAAGAGAACACAAGATTGAATGGGGGTTTGTTTCATTATTTGTTTGTTTGTTTGTCTACTAATTGGCATTTACAGTTCAACATGTTGGTCATTAAAGAAAAAAATGTCTGTTTTTATCAGAAATGGCACTATTCCATCCTGTTAATCTCTCCTCCAGGGGAAGCCACAAGAGGCTGGTACAAGAACAAGAAGTTGTGATTATTGAAGAATATTTTCAGCCTTTTCAAACGAAACACCACATTTCACAGTCTAGTCTAGAAAACAATTATCTTCAAACCCACAAAGTTCTTATAAATCTTGAGACTTTTAGAGCAAAGAATGCTGGTTTTGAGCTGGTATCTTGCGCCTTTATGCTTTGGTACTGTTATGTGTGTACAAAGAGGCAGGGAGATTGAATTTTCCACAAAATTCAGAATATAGTATTGACCACTCAACCAAGGGCCAAGACTCCCTAGTTCATATGAAAAAAATCCCCTTCCCCTCCTCCCTTAACCCCAGAATTCCTCAGCTCTCTTCCATGGCATCTCTGAAGAGCTGGCAGCTTTTAAGCCTGCATGTATACAACAACCTCTAGCGATCAAGGAGGTAACTACATATAATATAGACAAACACTTAGTATTCAGACCGCAAGATCTCTTTCTCAGAAGGAAAAACACCAGGGTCACAACACTTGTGACAAAAATTCCAAGTTTTTGCAGAATCCAGCAGGGATAAAAAGTTCTGACAGTACCCACAGCAAAATTCTTGTAATTGCAGTGATTAAAAAAAAAAAAAAAAGTATTTATTACATAAATGAGCCCTGCAGACCTAGATATTCATGAAGGAATGAGAGCCTGAAAACTCCCTGTCCCCATCTAGGAGATTTTTTTTTTTTTCCAGGAATGTAATAGCAGAATAGACAATTGAAAGGTTGTAGATCAGCAAGCATTTTATTACTTTTTTGGAAGCAGAATAGCATGAGCACTTTTCTAAAGAAATCCTTGCTGGGTGCAGAGAATGAGCAGAAACCCCTAATCACTTAATTTAAATGCTTTGGTGGGAAGTATACTTTCCAGGGAGTGTGGCCCCAAACATCCCATCAAAGACGATGCCAAAAATTTGTGACAGAACTGGTAATAAGAGCTTGATCTCCAATTTAATAGAAAGATTTTGTTCACTATAAAACAGCTTTTGCACAAATTGCTTCCTAGTCACTGTGCATATGTAGACTGTTAAAAAAAAAAAAAAAGCTGCACAGATTTTGCAAAGTGCTTTTAGTATCCTAGATGAGAAAGGACCTTTTAAGTGAAAAGCGTGATTTTAAGTGTATTTTTCATCCAGTCTTCTGCTTTGCAGTAGTGCTCTCCAAGTTAGTGGCATGGGCTGCCTCCCCCTGAACTTCAGCTTTCAGATTTCCTTCACTTACTGAAAAGCAAGTTTCTTGACATGGTTAAGAGGAATTCCACTCTGTACAGAACTTCTGTAATTCATCAGATATAGAGGGTGTCTGAGAGAGCTAAACTTTAGCTAGGGTTAATCTCAGCTAAGGGTGGAATGATTCCCATCTCTCTTTCTCATTTAGTTTATACTCCAGCCAGCCACCTTATGCCATTTTTAACAGTAGTCCATGGGCTTGCAAAGACCTGACCCTCTGTTATCGTTATTTCAACCAAAGCCTTTTACAGTCCTCTCAACCATAGCACCATTTACATCATTTCACTAAAACCACATTTTCACTCATTTTCACAAAGGAAAACAAGAGGGGGAAAAATGCTACTTTAAAAAACCTGACAAACAAAAAACCCCCCACAAAAAAAACAAGAACATCATCAAAGAAGCAGAAATCTTAGCAAATTTATAAATAGTTAAAAGTCATCAATAAAAGTAGTGTCCCAATCCTACTACTTCATTTAAAACCCTTACATACTTGAAAAAGAGAAACTGATAAACTCCTCCAGAGTATACATATTATTCTAAGCTGAGAGTAAAATACTCACTTCACAGAGGCATTAACACAGGCTCAAGATAAACCTTACAGTTCCACAAGTAATTTTAAAATATAAAGGTGTGTATGATGAGGTGAGAGAAACAGTTTGAATGCATGTTCAAAAATTCTTCTGAAAAGTTCTACAGATGCCTCTGGGCCCAGCTGACAACTTCACCTTATGCCCTGATGCAAAAGGCAGCATTTTCACCAGATTTTCCCCCCTTGGGGGGAAGGAAGTAAGCACAACACCCCATTCACCCGACCATAACCATCTGGTAAAAGGAATGCACAATCCTTTCTACTAAGCAGCAAGTAAAGTCAGGGTAACCTCCTGCAGCCCCTGAAAAAAAGAGAGGAACAGATGATTCCTCAGAATACAACAGTGGAATGTCTCCAGCCTCACTCCTTGGGTCTGGCATCTATGTCATCTGCTGATGTGCAATTTTGTCTTAAACAGCAAAGTGTGATCTTCAGGGAAATAAATCTTCTGTCTGTTATTTTAGACAGCTCATATCTAATGCAATCATCTGGGAATAAGATCTTTCCCTCCTCCCTCCCCATGGGTGCACAACAAACACTGCACTCTTTAGACAGCTTCCCTTCCCCCTTACTGATGTCTTGAGGAAATTTTTCCAAGTTTTGATAACCACCTTTTGGCTGAAGGACCAATAATTTTACTTCTTCCATTTTAGAAAATGGGTCTCTACTGGCCAAGCTTCTCTCCACTTGCCACAGCTTATGTGAAAGTATATTGCTACAACTATAATAATTTCCCATTTGGGGGGTATAAATCATATACATTCCCATTGTAAAGATCACCTCTCTCAACTGTTTTTCATTCATGCTTGAATATTATTAGACAGTAAGGAAAGTCTGTGTGTGGCTCTTAGGCAGCAAGTAAATATTAATGTATTGTGCTTTAACATGTAAGCTTGTCAAGGAGCTGCAATGGTAAAGTGATTTATAAAATGAAAAATCAATACGAAAAAACTTCAATGAATACACACCATGGATTTATCTGTAGCAAGAGGTGATGAGAGACCCCCTTTTTGCTGTCTCCTACAGCTGCAGAAAATACCTCTTCAAGCAGGAAAACACATTTTCCATTGCAGTCCACCTAATACCACTGAAATCTGGCATCCCATCAACCCAGAGAATCATAGAAAGCTAATCCCTACTTGCAAACTCCCTTCTGCTGTGACTTCAGAAGAATTGGTAGAACTGCAGAATAAACATCATACTAATAAATTGTATTGGATCACTTAAAGCTCAAATGTTAATTCTCTGAAGAACAGACTTCAACCAGATGGCAAATTTATATGTTTTTCATTCAAACCCCCCTTCGAGGTCAATGTATTCAGTGCACTGAAAAATGAAAGGCTCATCTACAAGGAGAATATTCAGATACTATAATCACACAGTATTGAGGAAGTGGCTGAGTCTGGTATTTGACTTCGGATCTGCCTCTGGTTAGAAAGCCGTTGCTGTGAGAAAGTAGAAAAATATCTGGTCTCCAGTAAAAGCAAGCAGTCTTGGAAAATACATTTGAAAGGGCACAAGGATAGAAATTAATGATGCAAAAGCTAAAGGAAACAAACAAACAAACCAACGTAACTCAAACAAAAAAATTCTCCATCTTTTAAATGTAGAAGTCAGAAAAGCCTTAGAAATACTATATTTTTTAAAATTAATTTCATCTCTTTTTTCCATCTCTACAGGTTATCTTATTGCACTGGAAAGCAAACCCTGAAAACTTCCAGAATAGAACATATGCTACCGTGACTGCTCTTAATTTCAGCTTTTGTCAGTGCAAACTACAATCTGTGTTGTGGCTGAATTTAAAATGAGGTAGAAAAGTAGCCTCAGGTTTGTTAGTACAAAAGCTCAGCTGAAGCATTTTTCTCTTTAACAGAAACACACCTGATGAAACTCTGTCAACATCTAAACTATGTATCTCTGGATTTACTTTACTTTGTAGCAAATTTTAATTCTGTATAGTGACAAAACCTATTTTTTTCATCACCCTAACTCTTGTAGGCTTTTTGTTTCAAGCCGTGCAGCTTTTTGTTTTTCAAATAAGTCAGCTCAGTGAAACAAGAATGGTTCTGTAAGTTGAGAGGAACAATATGGGAGGAGAGGAGGGAAAGATGGGGTTGTCATAATCTTTGATTAATTCATAGGAAAATCTAAGCATATGATTGCCTTACCTGATTTGCAGAGTGTTTATCACAACTCTCCAGACACATTAAGCAAATTGGAAATACAAACATGTTAAAACAGTAAGGACAATAAAGCTTTCTAACCTACATTCCTGAAGTGGGTTAGAATTCACAACCTCTTCTCATCTACCAGAAAAAATGACTCCTGAAAATTAGAAGGGCTGACAGATACTCAGGGAATTGTTTTCAGAATTCTACAAGGAAAATACTGCATTTTTTGGTCTCCTTGGCAGAATAGAGGTTAGTGACATGTTTCACAGTTGCTCCAAGTAGCTGTAGAATAATATGACTGTGGAGATAGTGACTTGGATTTAGCATAAGAGAGTGTGCAGCTACCTCATCACCAGCTTCAACAATACATCACTTTGCTGTCTTTTTTACATGCCTTGAACTTTGTTCTCCATGTATTACCAACGAGCTCTAATCCCAAATGAGATGCCTAGATGCTCTTCTAAGATAAATGAACAGCAGCCTATATAAGCTATACCAAAGACAGCTGCAAATCAAAAAATTACTCCATAACTTAGGAAATTGTTCATTTCTGCACTTTGTCTGTTCTGCACTCTGTTCTTTCTGCACTCTGACAGCTGGGACTGTCCTTTCATTCAGCTGCATTCAGGTTTGATTCCATTGACAGTGATGTTCCCCATGGCAGGCAATTCACTTAGGCTGAAGAGTAAAGGATCCCTAAAAATGGATGTTTCATAAGCAGGAGAATCCAAGGGGGCTAAACATTGTCCGCCCTACTATGTCACGATTCCTTTGATTTCCACAACTAAATGCACTGCACAGAGCTATCTACTGAAGCTGGAGTCCTCAGGAAGAGCTTTTTAGCAGAGTCTAGCCAGCTACATCAGCAAGTGATGCGCCCTCTGTCCCAACAAAGGCAAAAAAGGGACAATATTCACAAAAATTGTTTCCCCATTCTCTACAGAAATATCTAGAAGTGATGCAAATGTGTCTGTGCCCACCACCAGTGTCTAAGCCTGTAACAGAGGTTGCATCATTCCTTGAATTAGCCACCTCCCACACTGGTAAACAACCCTGTCTCAGCAAGGTGATACTAGAAAGCTAGGTGGATTCCTCAATCTAAGCAATAGCTGGCTAAACTAGACTAAAAGCCAGAGTAATCAATGCCTCATGGCATACAGGTCATTGCAGAATAATTCAAAATTAACCATTCACTGGCAGGGAACAGGGTGGGGTATTGTTCTCAGGGAAGGCTGTCACTTCATACCAAAACGGTTAATTTTCCAAAATAATGGACAAGAAGAGTTTGCCTGAGGGGTAGTTGTTTAAGTACATGGGCATTTTTAGACTATTAAAATAACACTATATACTTGTCTTTTTAATGGTCTGAATTGAAAATTAGTTTTCATGCTATAGTTTTTGCCCACTAGAACTTAATGGGGGTTCCACATATTATAACAGGGGAACATATGTGTTGCATGGGAAAGGACACTGCCACCTCTTTTTCTCTTTCCTTCTGTAAAAAACGTAACTTTGCATACTACCTCTTTGCTTTCAAAAATATTGGTTGTGACTCTTCTTCCCTGTCTCCTATGTAAGGGAAAAAACCCCATGCTGCATCAAATGAGCATCAATACATGTATTGAAGCATCAGCTTCTTTTGGCTACAAAATATCTCATTCCCATTTGCTCTATTGTCAATGAGCAAATGTTTCCATATTGTTAGAAATCATATGTAACTTACACAGCAATGTCTTTTCCTAATTTCTCAACAGGTATTGTTCTGTAAACAACTGTGAAAATATCAAACTAACATATTGACATTAGCAACAGCATTACATTAGCATTTATATTAGCAATTAAATGGAAATATTTCACTATTGAAATATATTAAGGGAACTGATATTAGTCTTCCTACACACCCACTCTTCCCCTAGCATTTTGTTTTCTAAACTAGCTTCTCTTTTTCCAAAGACATTTTGGGGCATGCAACTCACATTTTAGAGAGTGCCACATCAAATAATCTAGTGTTCCTGTATTGGAATAAATCTCACAAAAGTTCACATCCTGCATAAGAATAATTTTGTCTGTGGCAGATCTGGCTCAAAGGTATAAACAGAAGATTACAGAGTTTACTCTCCATGCAGTACCTGCTGGAAGAAAGTGCAGTGATTTAAAAAATACTATACATCATTACATGCAAGTATATTTGTAAATACAGCAAATATAGCAAATATATTTTGCATAACAACAATTTTTGGTAGGATTGGAATTTCACATTCTTTGCATTAAGCTTTCTATTTTAGTCATGGGAACTGGCTAAAACAGGTTGCTGTCCTAATCATTTTCCAAGGGCATCCACCAATCACATCTTTCCAAATGAAGAAAGCAGGCCGAGAATGAGTCTGACAATCTTAAGCACACAATTCCCTTTTTCCAGATGTAAGGTTTTCTAGATGTTTGTTTCTTCAACAAAACTACAAAGGAGATAATCATGTATCAGCAAGAAGCATGAAGGGTACTGATTTTATTTTTTCACTCCAGTCGCAGGCATTTTCTACATCCTGAGTCTACCACTTCTATTATTGCAATCCATGCTGACTGCTTTGTGTTCTCTGTTAGAGACTGTGAGGATTATCAGTTCTTCTTAGAACTGTGAGTATTCAGCAGTATAGGTAAACCCCACAAATACATATACTTAGTCTGCTTTTCTACCAGAACTCCTCCTGTGGAGAACACAACTTGCACAACAGCACAATAAGAGGTTGAAAGCAGAACTGACAGCTGAGAAGGTCTTCAGCTACTTGACAAGTACAACAGGATTAGGTCTTTGAAATAATGGTAGAAGATGTTGTTCTTGGAGCATAACAGTTGGTAAGACACAGTCCAAGAGGTTACCATGCTCAGATAAAACAGCAAAGGGCTGGTTCTGGTCTCCAGTGTGTTGGAATAAAGACAGAACAATTTCACCAAGTTAGTAGCAGTTTTATGATTTTAAAACAGTAATGCTTAGAAAATAACTGGACCACAATGTCCTGTATTATTCCCAAAGTCCAGAACTTCCTGATGAGGACAAGAATATGGAGAGGGTGGGGGGAAAGGAAAAGAATATACACCAGAGCAGGTCTGCATAGATCTAGGAAGAGGGAATTTCACTTCCAGATCTTCAAATACATCTAGTAATACAGGAGGGACAAACAAGATGTCTTTGAAAGTATACCTGCTGACATGTTTTGGTGATAATTACTGAGAATAAGTACTATGAAAGTACAAGCTATTTGAATGTAGCCAACCATCCCTGCGTATATTACATGTAATGTTCACTTAAATCTGCATCTGTTGAAAATACTTCACTATTGTTTTTCCAATTCTTATGATGTCACCATACTTTTCATTAAGCTTAGATATTATATAAGCCCTGCATCTGTCAAGAAGATGCTACGTAAGAATCATAAAACTGTGTAGAATCATAGAATGGGAAGGCTCACAGAGTTGGAAGGGACCCACAAGAATCATCGAATCTGACTCCTGACCCTGTATAGGACGACCCCCAAAATCACACCATGTGTCTGAGAACATTGTTCAAACACTTCTTGAACTCTGTCAGGCTTGGTGCTGTGATCATTTCCCTCGGGAGCCTCTTCCAGTACCCAACCCCTCTCTGGGTGAAGAATCTCAACTTTCATCAAAGCACAAAAGTTCCCTGTACTGTTAATCTTTAGGAAGATGGATAAAAGCTTGAAAGATGATCACATGTGAGGAGGTGATCCTGCCCCTCTACTTAGCTCTGGTGAGGTCTCATGTGGGTGTTGTGTCCACTTCTGGACTCCTCAGGACAAGAGAGACATGGAGCTCCTGGAATGGGTTCAGCAGAGGTCAAAAAGAGATGACTAAGGGCGTGGAGCATCTCTCATATAAGGAAAGGTTGAGGGAGATGAGCCTGTGTGGTCTCAAGAAGAGATGACTGAGAGGGGACCTCATGAGTGTGTATAAGTATCTGAAGGGAGGGTGCCAATAGGATGGAGCCAGGTTCTTCTCAGTGGAACCAAGAAATAGGACAAGAGGCAATAGGCTGAAACCAATGCACAGGAAGTTCCACTTGAGTGTGGGTGATCAAGCACTGGAGCAAAATGCCCAGAGAGGCTGTGGAGTCTCCCTCCCTGGAGACACTCAAGAACTGTCAGGATGCAATCCTGTGCAATGTGCTCTGCTTGAGTGGAAAGTTAGATCAGATGACCCACTGTGGTCCCTTTCAACCTAATGCATTCTGTGATTCTGTGAATACTCTGGTAGGACTATTTTTAAACTACTCTACCCTAATGAATTCAGGTAAGAACGGATCATTCTAAGAATAATTATCACTGATGTTTGTTAGTTAGCCTCTAAGAACAGCTGTTACTAGGCTCAATACAATTTAAAGCATAACCCATTTTTCTATCCCAGGTACACTAACACTCATCATGAGAAGGAGGTATACTTGTCTTTCCAGAATAGATGGTGTGAGATGATTAGTTTCTATAGTAGTTGTGCTTCCCGGACAAAATACTGTTCTGAATGAATTAATGTTGTAATGAACAAACGAGTCATTTTTTGACACACTAAATTAAAACAAGGACCAGATTTATGAGCTGTGCAGTGGCACTCAGGGTGACATGAGCCTTTAAAAACAATTTCTGTTTCTTTTTAATGGGAAATTACAAAACTGACATAAGCCACCAAAACCTGAGAATTTAATATCTGTTTATTTTATATGCTAGGTCTTAAAAGGACTTAATGGAATTGCAACTCACTTCCTGATGCTGCTTTGAAAGTAATAGGAGAGAAACATTGTACTGAAAAGAACATGGGATTTGAATGGATGCAAGTAAACATATATTTCAGAGAGATTAATAAATTCCATTTAATTGAGAAAAACAAAAGTTACCAATAAATACATTTTTGGATAAATTTTGTTTTCTGTTATTTTATCCATATGACCACAGCGGTTTGAATATCTTTGGAGTTTGGAAGGCAAACTAGTTTTTTAAATTATTCAGGTGTTTAATCACTTCCATATAGTCAGTTGCTTAATCACTTCTGCTCTGTGATTTCATATGAAATTCCTTTTTTATGTGGCTTATTTGAGTAATGAGCATGACACAAGTGAAAATTTCACAAACTTGACTTCAAAGGAAACTTTTGTTGGTGAACTTTAAAGCATAGCAACATCAATATTTGCTATATACCAATACTATATTTGAGTAAAATTCCACACTTGCATAGTTACAGAACAAAATCATCAAAAAGACCTTTCATTATAAGCCTAATTAGGCATTTGTGGACAAATGTACCTGTTACTAAATGACATCCTTGCCTGCTTTTCCGCTGGAAGGACTGTGCAGAAATGACAGAAAATTAAATGTTGTCGTGAATATGTTTTTATCTGAAGAGAAAATCATGGAAAGGCAAGCAGTGTGCGTCTGTGAGAAGAGAGAATCAAGTGAGTCACTTTTTTTCTGTCTTGCGTATGAAGTTGTTTTGTTCCATAACATTTTTTTATATAGAACTATGTGCAACTATGTCTCTGGTCAGCTTAATAAATTTATCATCTTCAAAGTACTCAACCCAGTTCTGGATAAAATCTATACATAAATGCACTCGTATGAGATGCCTCAGACCATATGTGCGGGGATCAGAGAGATTCTATGGAAAATAGTTTTAAATAGGAAATCTTCTTATCTTAATGTTAAAAGGGGTGATCATGCTGTTGTATTCTCAGCTTCAGAAACTGCAGTGGGAAACCTGGATTTGTGCTATTTGGTCAGTTCTTCTGTAATTTCTATTTGTCTGAGATTCAAGATTATATTTAAAATTGTCTAATTGTTTCATGATGATTTCATGGTACTGAGGCTGTAAACAACATAGATGAGCTTCCTATTATGATAAGACTAGCTGGCCTTGGCAACTAAGTGACTCATAACCACACATGACACCTCGCAAAATGGTTCTGTGATCTAATAGCATATTTCCCCTGCTGGACACAGACACATATAATTCTAAATATATCTGATGTGAGTCTGACATTTCATTTCATCACACTACTATGTCGTGCCATGTAATACACTGCAACAGAATGATGTACTGGAACAGCAAGCTGCCAGCTATAATAAAAATGTATAGAAAGAGATGTGCTTTCAGCTGAGGAGGCAAACTGTTAGCTCATCCAGAGGTGTGCAAGCAGAACACATGCTGCAAATAAATTGCAGGCAAAACCGCTTCATCCTCCCTCTTCTGAGCTGATTTTATTCCACTCACCTTGCATTAGTCACTTTGCTCATGGTTCCCACAACACCATGTGGTAAGATCACCACTGATTTCAATGTGTCCCTAAAAAAGGAAAGCTAACAAGTCCTAACAAGCTAAAAACTTTTCCTCCTTTAAAATGGGCTCTCTTTTCTCTTAGGCTGTATTAGCTGGTATTCAGGGAGGAAGGTTGGAAAAGACAGAAGAAAAGTTGGCAAAAAAGGAGTGCAGCAGGGAGATAGATACATTACATGAGGTAAAAAGAGAAGAATACAAGGAGTAGGAAATGTTAAAGGGAGAAAAAAATCTGAGAAGAAAATAAGAAAAAAAAGGAGGTTAAAAACATGAAAAGAAAAGGTAAGTGGTGCAGTACATACATGTCTCATAAGAGCAAGCTAAGATGACTGTAGGATAAGAGAAAGGAAACACTTCCTTCCCATGTGTAGACAAGGAGTTTTCTTCCCACAACTGGAGTGAAAACCCTTCATTTTGAGTAGAATTATACCTATGTAATTTTTAATCTTAATGCCTAGTTTAGCCTTCATGGTTTCTTTAAAACATTGTACCTTTCCTACCAGGGCAGTGCCCGCACCAACCATTCCATCTCCCCTGTTATATCTTGGGATGAAGTTTGGAATCAGATTTACAGTGTGTAAGGAACTAGCCAGTAGACATGGCTACAAAGAGCATGGTATATGCCCTCAGTTATGGTAATTCCCAACATGTGGAGCCATTTGTAGTCATGGCATCATGAGAGAAAATTAAAGGAATATGCTCTACATTACAGATGAGGAATTTGAGACAGTGAGTGATAGGGCATACTTCCAGAAGTTCACTTACCTTATTGTGGCAGAGTTGGAGTCTATTTGCCATTCTCCAGCTCAGATCCCATATCCTGTTTTATAAGCTTGATAAAAAAATGCTCATCTTCTGAATTAAATTTGGTTGCAAAATTATTGAACCTTGCTCAGCTGTTTTCTTGCCAAAACCAGACCAATCATCCCCTTTACAAACTATTACCTAATTTTAATAGTATTGTGCCCAGACTGAGAAGGCTTTCACCTAGGGAGAGATATAAGGCTTATAGTAAGGCTTATAGTAAGGCTTATGGATGTTGCCTTAGCCTGAAAGAGTCACAACGACTAGTATCTTCCAAATGGTTTTCATGGACTTTCTCGCTTCTATGGGGAAAGTAAAACAAATATACCTTGAAGGGAAGTACAGCAATTGCATGTTAACATGGTACTGCCATGTCTCAACACGGAATGTGTGACTTATGGGAAGAAATTATTTTGAAAGTAAGTAATAGGAACCTGTATGGTGGAGATACAAGGCCTTGACATAGCAGTACACAGACCCTGTTTGTTGAAATCAGTTCTGTTGTGCCTAAAACAGAGTGATCATGAAATGCATTTCCATGGTATTTAACATCGTACCATTTTGCTTCCATGTGTCTTGCATGAAGAGAATCCAAGTGGGACATTGGTATCAAAATCTTATCATTCTTTGTACTTCTCTACTCTGACATACTCGTTGAATGATAGACTAAATCAGATTATAAATTTGTAGCCTTTTTTTTTTTTTTTACTTTCAGACAAGTTTTATACCCTGATTTCGTCATTTACATAGCCCACTCCATTTATATTAAGAGAGGGCTATGTAAGTTAAGTGGCAAATTAAAAGGGCCATGTACTAAAAGTTATGTAATGAGCCATCACTGTTGTGACTAGGTGGTATTTATGAAGGCTACATGAAGAAAAGCAGTGCTATATGTAGTTTTGGTCTAGTGCAATTAGGGAAGGTGTGGCTCATATTGCAGGAAGAAAGTCAAGACAAAAATGATGAAAATAGCTGGAGAAAAGGGAGCAGTACAGATATTGAAGTTTCAGGGAATAATAAGTTTAGATAGCAGAGCAAAATGTAACTGAACTGAGATAATCAAAACTTGAGTGTATAATGAAATTTTGCTGGTTCTTTATCCTGTCACATTGTCCCAAAATATATGTAAAGTTATATATATAAAATTATTATTAATATATAAAATATATTAAGGAAGACAAGGAGAGTAAAAGTTTCTTTTCAGTCAAGCAGCAAACTTATAGCATCTGTAGATTCTGTGAGAGCTCACAATTTATTTTAGAGGATTTAAAAATAAATAACCTCATTTCCCCCTTTGCCAAAGACACTGGTAGCAAACTGAGTCATATTAAATTAAAAGTTTTGAGATATGACTGCCCTTTTCAGGGTCCCTTTTTGATGTCAGTTTCTTAATGAAACTCAGCTGGGTGAACGATGCATACATTTAAGTCTGATATTCTTTCCTTTGGTAAAGGGCCTCTGGTTGTGCTGAAGGTTGTTCTTGCTCAAAATTTAAACATATCAGTGAACTTTTCTCAAGCCATGGCTCAGGAACAGATGAACTCAATTACTCAGACCTTAACCCTCTTTGCATGCATAATCATCACCTGATTTGCAGTTGAACATTTGCAGATTTACAGCTGAACATTTGACTTTCCACAAATATCCCCATACATCTTCTTTGATTTCATAATGGTGACAGTTCATGAAATGTTTACAAATGATTAGTGAAAATGCCATCTAAGGAGCTATTCAACAGCTATCCTATGTCTTTGTTGTATGTCTGATCACAGAAATTTGTCAAAATGGACCTGGAAAATGTCACTGACCAGTCAGACTTCCCACATCTCTCAAGTCCCTGAACCTTTAGGTGGAGGCTGGGAGAAAGAAGTTTCTCCCACTGTAAGTAAAGAACAGGTTTGAGACTACCTAATTAAAATAATAGCCACAGATCTACAAGACCTGATGAGATTCATCACAGGGTCCTGAGGGAAATGGCTGATGCAGTTGCCAACCAGTCCCCATTATATTTAAAAAGTCATGGCAAACATGCAAAGTCCCCACGATGATCCAGGGAACTACAGACCAGTGTTCCTCACCTCTGTGCCTGGGAAGACCACGAAGCAGATCCTCATGGAGGAATATTAAGGCACAGGCAAGATGGGGAGCTGATCTGGTTCTGTTCAATAAAAAGCTGGACATGAGCCAGCAGTGTGTGCTTGCAATCCAGAACTGTATCCTGGGCTGCATCAAGAAAGGTGTGGACACCTGGTCAAGGGAGGTGATTCTTGACCTCTAATCCGCACTCATGAGACCCCACCTGGAGTAGTGTTTCCAGGCTGCTTGCAGTCAGGGGTTGTCATAGAATCAGAAAATCATAGAATATGCTGAATTGGCAGGGACCCATCAGGATCATCAAGTCCAACTCCTACCCCTATACAGGACACACCAAGAATCACACCTTGTGCCTGAGACCACAGTCCACATGTTTCTTGAACTCAGAGCCTGCTGTGGCAAATAAATTTTTGAGGATGGCTTTCCAAAAAATCTTTGCATTAAATAATTTCCCGTGTGCAAAAATTTTGAAAAAATCAGCATTTTAAATTTATCTCTCGGGCAATATTTATCAAAATAGTGCTAAGAATACCCTTGTTTTCAAAATGAAACATTTTTACTCAGTTACCAACATGCCTATGGAGGTCTAATTTTTTTGGACTTTCTAGCTTGAAAGGCTGCTGAAAAATCCAGAAATTCTGCAACACAAAAGGTAGAAATTGCACTGAATTAGCTGCATTTTGGTGACTACAGTTTACTGCAAAAAGAGGATGGAAAACTGGCTCCTTCTTGCCTTTCCAGAAGATATAAATGATCTCTATTCAGTTTTTTTCCTTTGTATGATTTAGTTATGATGCCCTCTACACAATATTTTGCAGGATCTAGCAGGAGGAAAGCCAAATAGAAACATTTCTTTTTAAGCTTGAAGTTAGGATTTTCAAAAGCACCCGATTTTTTTAAAAGGGATTTAAGAATCTAATTTCCCCAGGTGTTTTTCATTGTCCCACCCAAATAGGTCTTGGACTCATGATAAATGAAATTGCAAAACCCTCTAATCTCTGTTACAAAAGGTGGTGTTCTTGACATCAGAGATTATATTTAAAGATTTGCCAATGTTACTATTCTATTCCTGTCTCTTTTTTTTTTTTTTTTCATTTGATCTTTCTGACATTTAGTATACTTTACCTGGAGCACCCCTTTTCTCCAAAACATAGAAGCAAAATCCTCCCATGATTATCAAAGCACCTGACATCCACACAAGTAATGAGTTAAAGCCAAGTTGTTAAACTCATAGCAAAGTGGGCACGAATGTTTGAGCTAGAAGAAATATATGAAGCCAAAATAGAATTTTCTCTGACATACTGAAGAACATTATTTTCAATTTTCAAGTCTCTTTGTTTAATGATTATATAATCCTTTGAGGATAGCTCACTTGGAAATCCTATACAGAATTAGCATGCTGTCTCTTGTTTAGATTGTTAAAATGCTGATGTTTGCATTTTAAAGTCTTCCTAATTTGTATGTAAAGTACAGACTGCTTGTTGCTATGGAATTATTGATACTAAAAATAAACAAGACCTTATAGACGAGAAAAGATACATTAGAGACAGAAATTATTAAACAAGTGGAATTGCCTCTCCAACATTATTCGCAATATTTAAAAATAAAAACCTATGTCCACTGATCTTCCTTTCTCCTGCAGCTTAGAAGATAGTGAGGTATGATTAATCACAATCTCCATGACTTTCATGGCATGATCCCATTTCCAGTACGGAGAACACCCTATTCTCAGATATCCACGTGTAAGGCAAGCTTGGTGGAAGGTACCAAAGTGGAGGTATGGTCATGCACTAGAAATGCAGGGGAGCAACAGATACAATGAAGGCAGTGGTTACATTCCAGTAATGAGTACTTCTGACCGCATGAATCTCCAGTGAAGGACGTCATTGGCTTTCTGGGCTGCAAGTGCACATTGCTGGGTCATGTCCAGGTTCCAGATTTCTGATGCATACTGAATCTGTGCCTTGTTTAAGAGAAAATGAGGGCACTCATCACCTGACTGCTCTTGTGCAACATCATAATTTATAAATATAAGTGCTCTACAGTTCACTGGAGATGAAGAGACATTTGGGCAGTGATAGGTACTCTGGAACTTGTTATTTAGCAATTGCCAATCATTTGAATGTGCTTGTTTCTGCACATCATAACCAGATTTTTGGTTTTATACCCCAGACAAACAGAACATATCTGTGACTGAGAATTCTCCAGACATTTCCTTCATTTGTTTGGAAAAAGGTACCATCTCATCTGAGCAGCAGTTCTGAGACAAAACATTCCATTTAACTTGTACAAAATAACCAGTGAGATGAGGTACTTTGAAAGTTTAACCCAGTATTCCAGTTGAAGATGCCTGTCTGTTTTGTTGGGAAAAATTCTCCTAAAATACTAGACCCATATAAAAATCCTTTTGCATAAGAGAGAATATTTTTCAAAGCCTTTCTCTGTAGTACTGGCCAGAATAGAGGTGAGTTGAAAGAGCTGTTCTGGTTGTCAGGTGCTTTTTTGTGTTACACCTGGAATGAGTTTTCTCCACTGTGATCCCTGTGCAATACCCAGATTATGAGTATAAAGCTTGTCATTATCATCAAGGAGCTAAGGAGAGAATGGGAAATGCTCT
Source organism: Empidonax traillii (assembly GCF_003031625.1). Lineage (NCBI taxonomy): Eukaryota > Metazoa > Chordata > Aves > Passeriformes > Tyrannidae > Empidonax > Empidonax traillii. The sequence goes on along the minus strand of NW_020955968.1, from coordinate 30,912 downwards.
AATAATCACTAAGGGACTCAGAGTTGCAAGATATATAGGAGATTCATCCAACAGCTCATACATCTGGGCAGAAAGGGAGCACAAACCAAGATCTTTGCACTCCCAGCCAATAGGTCTGGGCCTGTTTGAATGCTACTGTGCATCTTCCCACCATTTATTGTATAATTTCTTTACTACAAAGGATTGGTAGAGTAACGATAATCTATCAGTCTTACTCAGGCAAGAAGATTGTTTTGAGATACAAGCTTCTAAGCACTTCATAAATACGCATTCATCAAAGCCTTTTCCTTCCACAGACCTCTTTCCCAGGACAGCAAAGCAGGGGATAGTGTGCTAACAATGTTGGGAATACAGAAAATGTATCCTGTGAGTTGTAACCATTGTGCATGCTGCTGTGATGTAATTAAATATCTCAGATCCCCAGGGCTTTGGTACCCAAGTGTGTGAATAAAACATAACTCTTAGCAAAGTAAAGCCTTTGTGTAATGGTGAGAGTATAAAGATAAATTGTGGTCCCAGGCCAATTACTTCATTCATATTATTTCACTCAATTGTGAAGCCCACTGTGTTTTACAAATTAATTGAATATTTGCATCCTTAATTAGGGCCACTATTAGGGAGATTAAATGGCTTTGTTTTTCACGAAGGACAATAACATTGTAAAGCTGCCTTTGAAACTACCTCTTATTCTTGACCTTGGGGAAAGGATAAACACATATACTAATCACAAACTACAGCTGACCCACAGCACATGCAGGAGACAGGATGATGTGGTAAATATACTGGGGCCATGAAAGGAAGGTGGAAGTTCAGAAATGCATAGACAAGCTCAGTGAACAGAGCTGGGTTTTTTTTTCTGTTTCTTTTCTTTCTCCTTTGGTGGCCACATAACTGAATAACAAACAAACAAACCTAGGAGAGAGTAATTAGTTTTACTTGGGCTGAAGTAGCTGGGTTTTGGACTTGGACTGAAGTAAGAAAGCAGTGATAAAAGTAAGTGTTTATGGATCTGAAAATTTCTGTTTGACCCAACCAAAAAGATTTTCAACACGCCTTTAGAAAAAAACATAAAACAAAACAACAACAGAACACCAAAATAAAAAGGAGCTTTATAATGAAAAAGGCATACTTTTTAAACCAAGTCTCAAAAATATAGCTTAGTGCCAAAGTGAAACAGTCTCCATCAGTTCTTAAACTAAGCTGAAATCAGAAGAAGGAATCACCCAGTTTTAGAACATTCATGCAATGCTCTTTCCTGGCTGTTAGCAGTTTTTCCATCAGTGGTATTGGAAAGTCCCAAATCTTTTGGGTGCCCCACAGGGACCCCTGGGAGAGTCATGCTGTCCATCTCAGTCACGCTGTGTTCATCTCACTCCCCAGCTGACCTGGATCCTGATAGAAACCTCTGTGCAACTGAGCAGTGCCATTCCCCTGCCCACAGTAACAAGGGGCTTCTGTACCACTTCTTGTCTTGTCCTGACAAAATCCTGATGGCTTCAGAGAGCCCAGGGATAGATCAGTGAGCAAAATCCATCTTAACAATCATAGGCTGGATGCAATTTGTGTATTTGGCCGTTTAATTTTGCCTGTTTGTCAATAGGCTCTTATCTATGAGAGAATCTCTTCCTTTCCTGACCTAGTCATGCTTCTTAAGAGGTTTGGGCAATTTGAATGTATCTCAAGCTAAAAGGTTATGTCACCCCACCACCTAAAGTCCAGAATTTTGGTATCAGGTGATTTCTTGCAAATATTTCTATTTGATTTTTAAATCATGCAGATTTCTAATTTTGTTATGAAGAAAATCTCTCAAAGCTTAGTCTAAGTGCCCACTCAAATCACAAAATTCTGAAAGAAATTATAGAGAAAAATTTCCCTTTTTTTAGACATAATTTATGAAGACAAATAGGTGATTTGTTAAATTTTTATTTTGGAGAGTGTGTTGATGCTGGGAAGTCAGGAAGTGGAGAATAGACGGGCCTTTTTTTGTTATAGATGTTCATTAGAGGAGGAATAAATAGGTGGGGGCGATATGGAATTACCTTTTGGGTCATTTACCATACCTCATTTTTATGTTCTTTTTAATGTCCAGTTCAGTTACTAAACTCAACCGCTGCAATTCACTGTGAAGTGATGATTAGTAAAGTCAGGCTAGTTCTGGCACAACTTCAGTGTGAACACTGTCACCTAATCCAAAGTTCTATAGAAACTTACCTGAAATAAGGTTTCTCAACTTGAAAATATTTTCATCTTGTTTTTCATGGTGCATGCTGTATGCTAGATCCAAATTCACCAAATGTCGTTAGCTCAGAAAGAATGGACAAGGGAAAATAGGCCAACACATCGATACTCACAAGTACATGGTGTCTTCTGGAGGTGATTTACTTTCCCTGTGGCTTAGCTGCAAAACAAACAAAAACAACCCTCCTAGAAGTGCTTGCTTCTGCAATTTGCTATCATGGGTTAGGTTATGCTGGAAAACAAGAATTTCAATTTGGCATCTAGTTGGTTACACTCTCGAAGGAATAAAACATGCTTTCAGGTGTTACGACCCACTGACTGAAGTATAGATTTGGGGTCAGAACCAAATGTCTGAAAATTTACTGAATGACCCAAAGGAGAGAAGAAGGGAATATGGTAGCTGGGAATATACATGTGCAGGGAGCAAATTTTGAACTATTAATACTGATAAAGAGATGAGGTGCCACAAATCTCATCACTGCACAGTGGCTGGGCCTCCGTTGTCAGGATGTATTTTATCACATTTTCTGTGCTTTCATTAGGTAGCATAATGAAATTAAGGTAATATATTGGGAAGTAGAAATTTTAAAAGCCCTTAGTGTTTTTGTTTAGAATGAAAAAATATGAAGCAAAGCAAATATGTTTCACACAATGTGAAATGGGAAATTTTGAAGTTCAGATTCATAGGCATCTGTCTTACAAAGGGCTAAGTCATCGTGCTCTGTGTTTGAAAATTTATCGATTCCAAAAGTAAGTCTTGTTTCCTTCAACTGTGCCTCTCAAGCCAGAAATGGCAGCTCTGAAATGCCAGTGAATTTGAGACAATCATCACCATTGGCTTGTGTAATGACAAGATGGAATTTCATTCCCACGTGTCAGCACAAGGTATGCTGTTCTGATGACTGAGGCTGTTGGCATGGACATACTAAGCCAGCAGAGCTAAATATCCTCACTTTCTTCTGTGCTCTGTTTTCAGGTGAATCTGGACATCAGTCATGCAGATAGCAGCAAGAAATATGACATGAGCCAGTTTCATTCTCTTGACATCAACAGCACAGGGCACTTTGCAGGAGCACAGAGGCTGGCTTGCAGAAACTGTTGGTACCTCAAATGAATGTCTTGGAAAAAGGATGTGCTTCAGCTTCTCAAAAAGTTATGGAGCTTAGAAAGGAGTGTTTGATGAAAAGAAGGAGCTTAGGAGGACTGTTTGATGAAAAAGGTTCTTTTCACTGGAAAAGAAGCAACATCTCTCTTCTAATTATTAAAAGATAAACAAATGAAAACAAAACAGTTCCTTGGTTTTAAACAGAAACTTGAAAAGGTTTTGATAAAGACAGTCCTTCCTTTTAATCTAATTTAGGCATTGAAAAGCTCAGAAACTATGCTTTCCTTCTCCTGTACAATATGATCTTTACCTTCACCACTATTAAGGCCACACCAAAAGTACTGTGACCAGTTCTGGGCTCCTCAGTACAGCAGAGACAGGGACATATAGGCAAGAGTCCAGTGAACTTTTGCAAAGACGGTGAAGAGACTGAAACATCTCTCATATGAGGAAAGGGTGAGAAACCTGTGACTGCTCATCCTGCAGAAAGGAGTATTTTTGAAGGTATTTTGCCAATGTGTACAAACACCTGATGGGAAGATGTAAAGACTGCAAAGCCAGGCTTTTTTCAGTGATGGCAAGAAGCAACGGGCACAAAATGAAACACAGGAGGTTTCTCCTGAGCATCAGGGAACATTTTTTTCACTGTAAGGGTGATGAAACACAAGTTGACCAGAGAGGCTGTGAAATCTCCATGCTCCTTGATATTCAAAAGCTGTCTGGACACACTTCTGGGCAACCGGCCCTGCTTGAGCAAGGGAGCTGGATGAGATGTCCCTTCCAACCTCAATCATTCTGTGATTCTGTGATTATTATGTTTTTCTCCCTGTATATTTCACCATTTGCCAATTCCTTCTCTTGAAGCAGTAACAACCCAACACCATTGGTTGAGGGTCTGAGATAGTAGAATAAGAATGTTGCTGGGTACTTATTATCGCAGATGTCACAAGGCCACTGACACGTTATATCTTAAGGATGTCAGCCTGTTACAGTTTAACCCATTTGCAGTATGATTCACACATGTGAAAAGATCTAATGTAGTTTTAGCCAATTCTGAATTTTGAAAGGCTATATTCCGAAAGGGCTGGGGCACAGGTTATATACACATGCCACAAAAATATATTCTTCAAATGTTGCAGAAAAGAAAGAATGCTGAAAGATACTTTCTTCCCCTTTAAAACTGTAGCAGAGCATGAACAAAATAATCATTTCTTACCTATGTGAAATCCAAATCAAGTGAGAATCAGATCAGAGTGACACTTTCAACAAATATATTTAAATGTAGTTTAAAAATAACTTTAAGCACTACTTTCAGAGGCAATTAGGCTTCCTTGTTTTTCAAAGTACTAAGCGTAGAAAAGGAAGCATAGTATTTATTGCACTGGAAACACCTCCTGTCTCTCCACACCCACCCCTTCCCCACCTGCTTCCACTGCAATTAAATGTCAGGGATGGGGACAGGTAGTGAGTTGCTAGGATAAAAGAGAAAATTAGATGTACCCTGCTGGATAAGGTAAGGAGCTCTTCTATTAAAGTACCCCTCTTAGACACTGGGTGATGATTTGTTTCAAAAGCTTCAAAGGTCAGAGTCTAAAATTATTGATATCCAAAGCAGAAATCTCTTGACGGAGGGCGGTGAAGGTATCAATTTAATGGAAGAACACCAGTCCACAAAGCCAACCTTAATTTGATGGCTACTTCCCAGGTATTTGATGGGTTGACTTTCTGGCATGTAGTTTTATCCTTTGGTGAGACAGGTCTTCCTGCAAAAGTTCCCTTGGGGTTGTTCACCAGCCCATGAGATTGGTTAATTTTTTTGTAGTTCTGTAGCCCTACTTTTCCCAAGCATCCAGTTGTAAAGAGACTCAAGAGACTCTGAGCCACAGCTTAGCAGGAATGAAATGGTAGCCTTGGAGACTAGATGTGAACACTCAACTTGAAGGACACAGATGCTCCATGCATTTGGAGACACCGCTCCTCCTATGTTCCGCCTCACTTGAAGCTGAAATCCAATCCATTAGACCTGCTGCCTGCTGGTGTGCTGGTGTGCTCTCTAGACCTGGCTGATGTGGAGTGTTGAGCCTTATACTTAGCCACTAACATTCATGAGGGGAATTGTGATTCTGAACTCCAACTTTCTCAATCTCTTAGCACAATTATATAGTTTTGTACTTTGCTCTTTACAGTCTTTTCATACCTTTACCAAAGCATCATACTAAAAGGTGGGGAAGGATTGTAGATAAGGCATCACCAGTGCCAAATGCAACAGATCTGTCTTGTGACTGGGCCTCCATTGTCAGGATGTATTTTATCACATTTTCTGTGCTTTCATTAGGTAGTATAACGAAATTAAGGTAATATATTGAGAAGTAGAAATTTTAAAAGCCCTTAGTGTTTTTGTTTAGAATGAAAAGATATGAAGCAATGCAAATATGTTTCACACAATGTGAAATGGGAAATTTTGAAGTTCAGATTCATAGGTATCTGTCTTACAAAGGCAAAACTTGAATAGCAGTTGTATAAAAAGAACAACCTCTTGAAGATAAGGGAAGAGCTAACTAACTTTTACTCCTCTCTACTTCCTAAAGATAAGAAATTGTCTTTCTTTTGAACATACACTTAAAACACGTGGAATAGATGTGTTTAATCAAAATGCTTATCAAGTTTTACTTTTCAAAAAGTTAGCATGAGGGGGGATGTATTTTTCTTCCTTTTATAAATATTGAAGAACAGAAGAGGAAAACAAATGACAGTTTTGTTTTACAGGTTTGCCCTTCCAAAGTTTAAAGCAAAGAAAGATAATATTGCACCTGAAGACTTAAAATAAATGTTTTCTATAAATACTACTTTTTGATGGATCCTAAAATAGCAAAATATTCTTTTTTTAAAATCAGTTTTGGTTTTGTACAGGTTGTAAGCTGAAATAAGGCACTATACTGCATTTACAGTTTTAGTTTTAAATACTGAATAACTGCATGTGTACAAAGATTATTAATAGAAAGGATAATGAAGAAACATATTGCAAGCTTAAAGGGAAATTGCTACAATGCTCATAATGCACTGAGTGTCATGGATTTTCTAGAAATGAAATGAAGACGAGGAAAATTAATTTAAGCTGTAAACAAGAAACAAACAAAAGTATTTTTGAAATCTTTAAGTAGATCCAGAGATTTCTTTAAAATGCTTGATGTCCAACTTTTCCCGCTGTAATGGGTACAAAGCATTAATTAAGAACTGGTTGTTAATTATGGTGATTGAATTATAAGTAATGTCTTTGATGTCTACAGAGGGTTAATTAGTTAAAGTAAAAAGCTTTGAGGAACTTTTTATATGCCTTTAATTTTTTCTAGAGGGACCTACTGGAAGAAGGTATTGTTCATTTCTCCCTTTCAATCCTTAATCATGATGTGGACAAGCAAGGGCATGATATACGTCTCTGTATATCATATATATATATCTGTATATCTCTCTATATTCTGTATATATCTAATATATATATACCTGTATATACACAAAGAGATGAGATTTGAAGGATAGTTACATGATCTCTGTACTTCAGAGCGCAAGGTGATTTGTGATGATTTTCAGACTACTACCCATTACTGGTCTCCCAGGTAGGGGGCGATGAAGTGGCAACATGTAGTCCAAGGGGACTTCAGGACCTTGGGACGTTTGGTAAGGGAATCTGGGGCACAAGTTATATTCTCCTCTATACTTCCAGTTGAAGATAATAACATTCACAGAAACAGACAGACTGAGTTTTTTAATACACAGCTCTGCAGCTGGTATCACCATCAAAATTTGGCTGTTTGTTTTTGGTTTTTTTGACAATGGAATGACCTACACATCACTGAGTATGATGGCAATCCTGGATTAGCTACAGCTCAGTATGCTACTTTTATGCAGATGTTAGGGTGGTTCCCCCAGCAGGACAAGAGTCTGTGAGCACGATAACTCTTGTAGCTGAAGCCTGTTGGCAAAGCCTTCGTTTGGTCAGGTGGCCTGTAATAGGCACCAATCACAAGGTTCCTTTGTTGCCTCAGTCTCTGATTCTTATCCACAGGCTTTCAACATGCTCATGGCTGTTCCTCAGAGACAACTCTTCCCATTCAAGCCACCCCTTTATGTAAAGGAATGCATGGAGGATAACTTCTTGAACCAGGTGATAGCCAGCCCTACAAGAGGGGTTGCGATTACTGGATCTGATGGTCACCACCGTAAGCGAGACAATCAGGGACACCTGACGGGAGGTGCTGGGAGGCAGCCTGGGCTACAGTGATCATGCACTGGTGAAGTTGGCAGTCCTGAGGGATATGAGTCAGGTAAGGAGTAAATTTAGGCTCCTGAACTTTAGGAAAGCAGACTTCCAGCTCTTCAATTAAATAGTCAATAGGATCTCTTGGGAGACTACCCCTAGCAACAAGGGAGTGGAATGGAGCTGGCAGACCTTCAAGGAAGTTTTCCATACAGTGCAAGAGCTGGCGATCCCCAGGAGCAAGAAACTGGGCAAGGAAGGCAAGAAGGCTGAGGCACTCGAGAATGTCTTTGCCTCAGTGCTCAATGGCATCTTCTCTTCCCAAACTTCTCGAGTGGACGTACAGCAGGATGGGGACTGGAGGGGCGGCAAAGTACTTCCTACTGTAAGTAAAGTTCAGGTTCATGATCAGCTGATGAACCTTAACATACATAAGTCCACAGGACCCAATGAAATGCCTCCCAGAGTCCTGAGGGAATTGGCTGATGTAGTCGCCAGACCACCCTCCATGATATTTGAAAAGTCATGGCAGTCCCAGATGACTGGAAAAAGGGAAACATTTTACTCATCTTTACAAAGGGTAGAAAGGAGGAGCCTGGGAACTACTGACCTGTCAGCCTCACCTCTATGCCTGGGAAGATCATGAAACAGATCCTCCAAGAAGCTGTGCTAAGATACATGGAGAACAGTGACCTGATTTGTGACAGCTAGCACAGCTTCACCAAGGGTAAGTCCTGCCTGATCAACTAAGTGGCCTTCTATGATGGAGTAACTGCATCAGTGAACGAGGGAAAGGTTACAGATGTCATTGATCTGGACTTCAAGCCTTTGGCACAGGCCCCCACAATATCCTTCTCTCTAAGTGCAAGGGAAATGTATTTGATAAGTGAACTGTTAAGAAATTGGTTGGACAGTCACATCCAGAAAGTAGTGCTCAAGGACTCAGAGTCCTGATGGACGTGAGTGACAAGTGGTGTCCCTCAGGGGTCTGTAGTGGGACCAGTGATGTTTAACATATTCATTAATGATATAGATGAGGGTATTGAGTGCACCCTCAGCAAAACTGCAGATGACATCAAGCTGAGTGGTGTGGTTGACACACCTGAAGGATGAAATACCACCCAGAAGGACCTGAATAAGCTTGAAAACTGGTTCGAAGGGAATCTCATGAGCTTTAACAGTAATGGAAAACTGGAAAAACTGAGCTAGGTTAACACGGATGACAGCTGTTGAAATGTGAGATACTAGGGCAGGATTATCAGGGTGAATAATGCTGTCTAAAGCAACATGATTTTTAGCTCAGCCCACAGCAGATCTTGCAAGAAGGGCAAAGAGTAAGATATGGAATTCACTATTAGATTTTTGGGTTTTTTTCTTCCATGGGCAAACTTTCTCTCAGGAAAGCAACCGAAGGTAATAGCCTTTCTCTGGTTACCTTATGCACAATACCATTCCTAGGTATTCTTAATTCTTCTTTGTCTGGTGCAGGATTGGCCCTAGTCTGCTGCATTCCATCTCTTTGTATCTCAGCCACCATCCCTCTGTCATACAAGTCACCCCAGAAGATGGCTGCGCCTCTGAGCTTGTAATTTCTGCTGAATAAGATGTGGTTTCCACACTGTTTGGACATGTTCAAGGGTCATCCTTAAGATCATAATTCAGCTCTTTGCAATCTCAGTTTATGTCTAATAAGTGAGTGGAAAGAAAGTGGCCATGCCTTTCCATAAGTACTCTATTGACAGATCATGCATCTAGTTAAATTAGAGCCTCCCTTACTCCTCTTTGTCCTTTTCTTTTACCCTAGAAAGCTCAGCACCTTTATCTGTGAGGAAGAAAGCATTTGAGTTTTCTTATACCCAGGCAATGCAGCCAGAAAATGTGCACAAAAATACTTGATGTGCCTGTGTTTGGCAAAATACTATCTTACAGCTTTGTCTGTCATACAGAGATTGCTATCTGGAATTTAGGATTCATCTAGCAGGAGGAAATGAAATGATCTCACTACAGGTAGAAGAAGCCCATAAAGGTGAAAAAAGCTGATTTGATAGGGGAGTGATAACACGGCAGTAAACAGCAGGATTGGAAAAGCTAGATATCCCTCACTTGGTCAGAACTACCTTTCCATGTTACAAACAGAAATTGAGGTTATGGGGACTAATCATAATCCTAATCCTATTTAACACAATAGTCACTGGATTTGTTTGGACCAGAATTTTATGCTGTTTCTTTTCATGCTGGGACATTGGACCAAGAGAGCTCTTTATGCAGCCTGTCTTTTTCATGGCTAAGTGCATTTGTTGTTATATTTGCATTAGAGAGGAAAATTTGCTCCTAAATAATAGACTATGGTTATGAATTATGAACTCTATTGTCTAGGCTTATGCTACTCACTTCATGACAACAGAGAAAATCATCATTATTCTTTTCCCTGAATACAGAAGGTAAAATACTTCAGAAAAATATCAGATAAATCCCTACTTGTTTGCCCTAAAAAGCAAACTGTCCAAACTGATGAGAATTATTAGAAGTAAAGTACTTGGTGAATATGAATGAGAATTACATTATTCATGATATTTGAATGGCATTATTTAACTGATTATAATTATACAACAAATTAGAAATTTGTTTAATGTAAATTTGCCCAGAGCAATGTTTCACAAATTTCTAACAAATATGGTTATGGTTAAATTTCAGTTAGTGTAACAATGTGAAAGAGTTTTCTGCTCCCCTGCTTTTTTCCTGGTTTTCTGGTGCTTTCAACTTGATTAAAAAAATAAAAGGAGAATTCCATTGTAGTGAAAACATTGTGAAGAACCTGTAGCATGGGTATAGAAAGTAGGACACACCAACATTTCATCTTGAATATAGGCAGTTGTTGCTGGTATTTGGTATTCCAGCAGTCCAGGGGCCTTTCTTTCTGCTTTAGGTTTGGCTTTTTTTTTTTTTTTTTAACCCAAGAATTCTTCTTCCTCATGAATTAAATATTACGTTGCTCTTTGAAATATGAGCAAATTTTCATACCACTTCTGAAGAGAATAACTATTTTGCTGTGATTTCTGAATTCTCAATTTCAGATGCTGTAAAAGAGGTGGTTCTTTCTCAATACCTGTTTTCTACACCTCTGCATAAAGAAATCTTGGAATACACCAAGTTACTACTTTTGCGACTAGCTTTTTTTGTAATTCTTTGGTCTTTAGGTTTTTAACCCTCCATATCGCACCCTTCTCAAATAGAACTACACACAAATATCAAATATCTAATTCCCAGCACTCAAGATGAAAGTAGAGAATGTTACATGTCATGTGTTACAGGATCATGCATATGCTCAGATTTTTGTATCTGGAGGGCTAGTCAGTTATGTCTTTTAAAAACCAGGATGCTTAGTTTTCTAAGTTTTGTTTCTAGCTGGAATAGCAAGCTGATGTTCTTCATGTTGTGTAAGGTTTTCAAGTCTGTCAACCTGTGTGACAAATTTTGGCATAGGTGGTATCTTATTCATGTATCTAAGAGAAGTTTATCCACCTGCATTTCTCCTCATAGTTTGTATGAGACTGGAGTAACAATCATTTCAGAAAACGTAGAGGAAGATGAACATTTTACAGAATAATTATAATATGTTTGAGTATGTAATTATTTGTTGAAATTTTTCCTGTTTTGTCAAAGTCTAAAGGGACTATGAATGCATTGCTGTGTGACTGCCATTCTGAAAACAGCTGTTGGTCATAGACTGTTTCTCGGTTCACAGAAACAGTCAAACTTATGTGCTTAAAATTCTCTAGTTTTTAGAAAAGGTATAGACGATGGACAACTAACTGTGAGAAATGGAAAGAACTGTTTTGCATTGGTAAATTCATTATTAAATAGTCATCACTTTTTAGCTTAAGAATGGCAAAGCACTTAATGAAATCTCCTACTGCTACAACATGTATTTTATATATCAATTAAAACCATCTGGGAGCCATGTTTTTAGCTAAGTTTCTAATTTTGAAATGCCTTTTCTTCTGTGGTAGAACAAAAGCTTTTCATGTAAATATTCTGTTAACTGAAAAGTCCCCAATGTAATGCGTTCAGTGTTGAAAAATCAATATATTTAATTTAATTCTTTAGGCTTTTCTTTATATTGTTTTATAAATATGAAGTAAATACTGAAATGAGTTATTTCAAAATAGAAGATGAAAATATTTTATTCCACAAAGATCAAAATAAAATGTTGTTACCTATCTAAACAGTTTTTTCAATTTTCATTCCAAGAAATAATTTAAGAAAATACTTTACTTTTGATGAACTGTCATTTTTTTATATAAAATATATTGCAGGAAGAAAAATTGGACTAAATATATGTACCAGTAGGAAGAAATACATTTTTCACTGTTGTAAACATGAAGACTTACAAAACTGCTCAAAGTTAAGAACTAGTAACTCTGCTGAAGTTGAAGAAGGGAAATATGTGAAAGGTTTGTGATATGGATCTCAGCAATCACACATGTGGAGAGAGGTGCAGGTGTGAGTTCAGGAGGTGGAATGCCACAGAAGGAGACCTTCCTATGAAGACCATTAGTAGCACTATAAATTTTAACTTTTGTTTGAAGGAAACAAAACCCAAAACACACACAAAAACTAAGAACAAACCCTGCTGCATGCTTTATTATTTGTAGCAATAATCTTGATAGCACAGAATAAATATCGATGGACTAATGATTGCAGGGACTAAACAGCTCAGAAGTGAGACAGACTTTGCATCCATGAAGTCTAGTATGATTTCAGACTGCCCAGAACTAAGCATTTCTCACAGTATCACTGGTAGCTCTTCATCCTGTGAAGTAGAAAACACCTGTTTTTGTTGCACATATTCCCATTTAGTTGCTGATGTGTCAGCTTAAGGCTCTCCTGCAGGCACAGCTCAACAGACACAACCAGCCCAAGACATCCAGGACAAGAGCTTCTCAATCTATTTTACCTGAAAACAACTGGGCTAGCAAAGATCTTGTATTTTAAAGAGTGCAAATACTACTCTATGCCAAAACACTTTGGGGCCCCACAGCAACACTAGATCTTAATAAAGTTCATAAACTATGCTCTTGAAAATAGGAGCAGCGGTCTTTTTCGGTTCAGTGCCACAGGGTAAGAATGTGTGAGTAAGGTCTTGTGCAGGAGGACAGTGGTTCTCACACTATTCCTCTCACATGCAAGGCATCATTAGCTGAGCAGCTCAGTAACCAAAACCTAGGGATCTGTGTAGATACTGACCTGTAGAGCTGACTGCCATCCTCCTGGGCTTATGGAATCTTCAGAAGAACAGAGGTTCTGAAGTAATTTTGCATCATTCTCAAACTTCATTAACTTCACTAAATTCTTCCATGTTTCTCTTCCAGGTCACTAATAAGTCTTCAGAAGGCTTGCTATATAACACTTTTCCTCTGTTTGCTAATCTAACAATTAATTTCACTCTCAGCCCGCCTTCATCATCTCCACAGGGAAAGGGGAAGTGGGATGAGCTCCTGGCTGCTGTTGTTCTCAATGGCTTGGTAGACATCTGCCTTTGGCAGGAGGCAGGCCATAAGAACATGCTAAAAAGCAGCCCTGCTCATGTCTCCAATGTGGCCAGAGCTGAGGTCCAATTGCCAAATGATGTCTGGCTGCTTTCTGCTCCTCTCTCCTGCCATCTGCTGTTTGTGGTGTGGCTGGCTTGGAATAAGCAATTTCAAGCTGTTTGCAGCAGCTGGTGTACAACTGGTGGATACTGTGTGCTGCCTATGTGCTAGTTGACAGCTTTTTACCTAAGACATTGACTGAAATATTTGGGCTGGTACAAGAACCTGAAGCAATGTCCTGATTCAAAACACAAAGAAACAAATAAACCTGAACACTCATTTGATCTACTGACCACCTAGAATAAAATTTAGCCTTCTTGTATTGGCATGATTAGTGGGATGAAATTTAACCAGTGCCAGATTCTGCACCTAGGACAGCGTAAGGCCAGGCACAAGAATAAATGAGGAGAGGAGTGGCTGGAGAACAGCCCTGCAGAAAGGGACCTGGGAGTACTGGTCAGCAGCAGCTCATTGTGAGGCAACAGTGTGTGCTCTGTCAGTCAAGAGGGCAAATCTCATCCCAGGGTGCATCAAGCACAATGTAACCAGATGGTCAAAACAGTTGATTATCGCACTGCATTCAGTGTTGAGACAGCCTCACCCTGAGTGCATTTCTGGGCCCCACAAAATTAGGAAGGATATCAAGGTCCCTGAATGATCCAGAGGAGGATAACAAAACTGGTGAGAGGGCTGGAAGGCATATTCTGTAAGGAGCAGCTAAGGATGTTGGATTTGTTTAGTTCGGAGGAAAGGGGGCTGAAGAGTAACTTCATTTCTCTCGCAGATTCCTGAGGAGGGGAAGTAGAGAGGAAGGTGCTGAGCTCTTCTCCCTGGGATTCAGTGATAGGATGCATCAGAATAGTTGGAAGCTGCATCAGGGGAGGTTTAGACTTGGACATCAGGAAGTATTTCTTTACTGAGTGAGTGGTCAAACACTGGAAAAGGTAGTCAGGCCCCAAGCCTGATATTTGGACAATGCCCTGAATAAAGTGTTTTAACTTGGTTAGCCCTGAATTGGTCAGGCAGTTGAACTAGATGATTGCTGTAGGTCCCTTCCAACAGAAAAAACCTGGTTCTGTCCAGTTCTGTTTTGCTCTATTCTATTTTAAAAAATCTGATTTCTTTTGTTTTAAATAAGCCCACTAATTATGGGGGTGGGGGGAGATGTGGAACCATGTCAATGCATCTTTCCTTCCACTAGGACACTCTTAAAATATCCAGCCTTCTTTCCTTTTCTGTAGTCACTTTACTTTTCATTCTGCTCTTAAAACGTCCCTTTATATTGATAGCTTATAAAAATATTCGTTCAAAGTTCACTGCCTGTACACTTTCCCTAAGGAGTTCACCTGCTGTTCTGATGGCTAATCTAGAAGAAAAGAATTGCTCAGTGGAGATCCTAGGCTCCCTGCCTCTATTAAATCTTGATTTCTATGCAGAAGTCAAGAGTTGTCTCCTGTTTTATCATGAAAATAAAATAATCAAAAATGAAGACATCAAAAATGAAGTAAGACAAAAAAATTCAGACTGTTTTATTTATGTTTTTCTGGTGCTGATTAATTTAACTGAAATCTGTCTATTTTGCGCTCTGAATGTTTCTAAAGCCTTTAACTTAAATTTCCTGGAAACTATAATATACCTGGGAGCAATGGCTTTAAAGTCATCCACTACTCAAATATATTATGTTGTTAAAATAGAAAAACAGCAGCTGGGGATTGGGAAGAATGTTGTTATTCTTGCTAGCTCTAAAATCTAATCAACTTTGAATACAAGTTTTAAGGGGTAAAAATTAAATACTGGGAAAATCTGAGTGCAATTACTAAGATGACAACATATGCCAATACCTGTACAGAGAAGTTATTTAGGGTTTTGAAGTAGCAAAAAATAGAAATTCCCTTTGGAGGAAAAAGGAAAAGGAGGAATCATTGCTGACAAAGAAAATTAATGCCACGTCTGGCAAATAATCTCTTAAGTGCTAAGGTACTCTGGTAACTAACCAGCTGGGAATGAGAGAAAGGCAAGAGAGACTCAGACATATTAAGACGAGCTCCCAGGATACTCTGGGGAGTTCACAAAGTGCAAAGTGTTCTCCAAGTAAGCTTGACCTGGGCACTTAGATCCCACCGACAGCTCTACTCCCAGGATTTGGATACAGTTACATTTGATATCACCCCGTTATTGATTTATGAATGCATTTGACTGCAATTTTGCATCAAATACTTTAATTAACTCACCTGTGAATGTTGTTCTTCTAGGAACTGGCCACTGAATAGCAAAGAGAAAACAAAAGTAAGCCATAATTATGGTAAAACAATTTTCAAAGTTGCAAAATCCATCTAACGCTGCTGTCACGATTGCTTGAGTGATGTATAAAGGCTTTTGTCTGCAAATGAGATTCTCCATGACAGAATACCTCTATCAGGGTACCCTAGAGCACATTACTAAGGATTGTGTCCAGACAGCTTTTGAACATCTCCAGAGGAGCAGATTCCACCACCTCTCCAGGCAACCTGTTCCAGTGCTCAGCCACTTGCACACTAAAGAAGTTCTTCCTCATGTTCAGGTGGAACTTTCTATACATCAGTTTATGCGTATTGCCTACCTTTCTATTGCTTGGCACCACTGAGAAAACCCTGGCTCCATCCTCTTGACACACTCCCTTCCCACACAGTTATGTACACTGATAGGCTTAGCAGGCACAGCTCCCTTAGTCTTTCCTCATAAGTGAGATGCTCCAGTCCCCTAATCATCTTTGCTGCTCTTCAGGACTAAATCCAGGAGCTCTATGTCTCTCTTGTACTGAGGAGCCCAAAACTGGACACAGAACTCCAGATGAGGGCTCACCAGGGCAGGATCACTTCCCTCAACCTGCTGGCAATGCTCTTCCTAATGCACCCCAGGATACCATTGGCCTTCTTGGCCATCAGTACCACAGCTGGCTCATGGACACCTTGTTGTCCATGAGGACCCCCAGGTCATTCTATGGAGAACTGCTTTCCATTAGGCCAGCCCCCAGCCTGTACAGGTGTGTGGGGTTATTTCTTCCCAGGCGCAGGACCTGCATTTGCCCTTGTGGAATTTCAGACAGCTCCTCTCTGCCCATGCTGCCAACCTGTCGAGGTCCTTCTGAAGGGCTGCACAGCCCTCTGGGGTATCAACCGCTCCTCCCAGCTTTGTGTCATCAGTGAACTTGCTGAGGAAGCATCTGCCCCTTCATCCAAGTAATTGATGAATAAGTTAAACAATACTGGTCCCAGTATTGACCCCTGCAGAGACACCACCAGTGACAGACCTCTAACAAGACCCTGTGCCAGGGATTACGATCCTCTGAGACTGGACATTCAGCCAGTTCTCAATCAACCTTACTGTCCACTTGTCCAACCCACACTTCCTGAGCTTGCCTATGAGGTTGTCATGGGAGACGGTGTCAAAAGCCTTGCTAAAGTTGAGGTAGACAACATACACAACTTATGAGAAGCAAAACAACTCAGCTGCACTTTTCAGCCTGACACAAATGAAAGCTCCCAACTCCATCTAGAGGTACGTAGCTTATATTTAAGGAACCCACACTGCAATCAACATCCATTTCTGTGGGAGACTAAGAACAGTCAGTAACCTGCAAATCTAATTATATATTGAGGAATGAATGAGTGGGGGAATGACACTGAGTGGCAGGGCACAAAAAATGCAGGTAAAATTCACTGTAAAGTGAAACAAGAAAAAACAATCACAGTATAAATGTATAAAGGCAGCTTCTGAGCTGACCATTACCACTCAGGAAGGAGTCATAAAGTAATAACATTTAATTGCATGAAAATATAAGTTCAGTTCTCAGCAATGGCCAATAAGCAAGGAAAATAGATTGGATTATGGCATTAAATGTGTGCAGCATCGACAACTACAGCACTGCAGAGAGTTCTAATCTTTTCTGAAAAGACACAAGAGCAATGCAAAAAGGGGTCAGAAGATAGTGAGAAGATGACCAAAGGCTTTAGAAACAGGAACAATTTAAGAATGAGATTCATCAGCCTGGAGATGGAATGTAACAATCCACACATGCAATTTCTTTTGAGGCCTTTCAATTCTTCTGTGTCGTCACTCAGAACATATATGTGAAAAAAAAAAAAAGGATATGGTTGTTTCAGACTTAGTAATTTTGAAAATAGCAATTGCTTGACCCTTAGATGCAGGATATGGAAAGTCTGGATTCTAAGCCTCTTTGAGGATATAGCACTCTTTGAGGATATAGCACTCTTTGAGGCTTACACTCTATATTCTGGTTCAGATTACAAGCAATGTGAGTGTGATGATATTTTTAAATGGAAAAATTGAAGACTCACACTAGAAAATTTATTGTGCAAATAGTTTCAAAGATTTTTTCTTAAAAAAATAACCTTGCATGTGTTTAAGCATCATGCTACTTAAACTGCTGTATCAATATCTAAAAAATAATGCTTACAGTTAAGCAGTTACATTTGTTTTACCGTGCACACAATGCTTTCAGAGTCCCAAGCTTTATATTCTTGTAAATGTTCTGATGGGATACCTGGGTGGTTTTTAAACATACTTTTCCCATTTTTTCACTTTCAAAGAGCATCTATAGCAAAATCCAAGCAAGTATCTAGCAAGCACAGATGGTTTCTCAAAATAGGCATGAAGACTGCCAAGCCCATGAAATCTCTTCCATCCCACAGGGGTTGAGGTGTGTGGCACACTCCAGTGTATTGTTTAGGCTTGAGGTTTTTCAGACCATACTGTGCCTACATGAAAAACAATCAGGTTTGTGGGAAGAGAAGGTGGAGGGGAAGTTCCACTATTTAAAGTCAACAGCACTAATAGCTTTATTAAGCAGACCAGCATTTTCAGATTATAGACAAAGTCCTTGCCTGGATTACATACCAGTGCCAAACGCCAAGCTTGTCCCAGATCTCTTCTCTTTTTTTCCAATAGGAAATTTAAAAAAACCCCAAAACCAACTAGTTACAGGGTTTTTTTCTTTTAAATTTTGTCAAAATTTAAATATATGTGTATAGTCAAATTACAACTGTATTGGAACAAATAAAGCAAAAAATCTGTCAGCACTTGTTACCAGGTACAATATAGAAGAAAGGTGTTTACCAATAAAGTTACTGTGCTCTGAATTTGTGCGTTACATAGTCATTATAATGTCTTCGAAACCACAGTTGCATTTAAAATCTCAATCTTTGAGAGAAAATACTAACTGATCATTTAGAACAGGGTGTTTGAAACTTTACTGGACTTCCATTTCTTCATGCTTTATAATAAAATACAAAATTCAGCATTCTATCAAGAAAAACAAGTATAGTCATCAGTGCCTTCAAACAGTGAAGTAGCATCTGTTAATGAGCCTCTTTTGGACTGACTGATATGGATGAAACAGGACAAATAGTTCAATAACAAATAAATCTAATCAAATAAATTACAGTTCTGCCCACACTGAAAATAAAACAAACCACATGATTTTTAGCACTACAGCTTCCAGCACAATTATTCAGGATATGTTTTTCAGTACAGAAATCCCTGCCCCAGACTGTTGCAGTACAGCTAACATGACAGATTTGTATCTGTATTTCAGGTATTTTTTTAACATCTTGACAATTACTGCTCAAAAGAAAAAACAAAACAGAGAAACAAACAAAAAATCCCCAGAACACTTTTACGTGGTTCAGAAATCCAAAACCAAGAGCTCTTTTACAAAGTATTTTAAGTCTTCTCTGGTGATACCGAGATAACGATGTATTCTTTCATTAATTCAGAACCTATTGCGGTGTTATTCATACAGTTTGGTTTAAGGAGGCCTGTATCCTTTAGTGGCAGGAGTCAAATTAGGAGAGAGAAATTATTAGCTTAATTAATATATGAACTATTCCATCTTCTTCATCAATGTCTACCCACAAAAATTTATGCGGAACACCTTTATTTTCTGGAAAATAATGTCAAATCCATGATTCCATAACTCCATAACTTCACCATATCATGAAAGGTGGAAATACACCATAACACAGTTCTGGTTTTGAGTATGATATACAATAGTCTTGCACTTATATCATAGAATCACAGAATCGCCTCTGTTGGGAAGGAACTTAAAAAAAATCATCTGATTCCAACCTCTCTGTCATGGGCAGGGACACCTTCTCCTAGACCAGGGTGCTGAAAGCCCCATCCAGGCTGGCCTTGAACACTTCCATGGTTGGGGCATCCACAAATTCTCTGGGCAACCTGTTTCACCACACACAGCAAAAAGAATTTCTTTTAATATCTAATCTAAACCTATTCTCTTTCAGTGTAAAGCCATTGTCTTCTGTTCTATCACTACACACTCTAGTAAATAATCAGCCTCCAGCTTTTTTGTTGACTCCCTTTAGGCCACAGTGCTGTCATCCCTTCTCTTTTCCTGGCTGACTAAATTCAATTCTCTCAGCCTTTCCTCATTAGAGAGCTGCTCCACCCTTCTAATCAACTTGGTGATCCTCTTCTGGACATGCTCCAATAAGCTGGTGTCCTTCTTGTGTTAGGGACCCCAGAGCTGGATATAGTACTTAAATAGCGTGTTCTAAAATGTCCTGCAATAAAGCACATTAACAAATTACATTGCATATTATCTTTATTAAAACCAAACAATAATTCTATATTTAAGGGATTAAGTTCTGCATGGGAAACAAGCATGCATATCTGCTTTGAATTTAAAGGAGTTTCCTGCCTGTGAAATGACAGAATATGTTTTACAACATCACATCAGTTATTATAGCTTTACAGCCATTAGTGCAAGTACCCAAATAATATTTAGTTGTGTGAAGCCTTTCTCTCTTCACAGACCAAAGGGCACAAGTTATTCAAAGCTTTCAGTGTCTGGACTACAGTGTTTACAAGGAAAACATGTCTGCTTTTCTTCTTTTTCCCTGCTCCTATTCACGACAGTGACATCATGGAAGTTGTCACTATTAATGGGTATCCAGAATTGTTTCGTGTCTGAATAGGCCTGAACTTGAAGAAATTAAAAGGCTGAGCAAACTACGCCCATAAAACAGCACCCTACCTTTTACTTTCTCTTTCAGGGATTGTAATAAGCTTGAACTAATTTGGACAGGTAACAACATGGCTATTCAACTCCCATTCTTCCATCAAGAATGAAAGAAAACTACTGGACTTTTTTTTTAAAGATAGTTCAAAGAGCTGTTGTCTAAGGAATTTCCAAAAAATCATGTGAGTGTCAATGACTGCACACTGGTGTGTGGAGCTTTGTTAAATCTCCATGGAAGGAATATGAAATGGCAATGGCCCTTTATCCATTTCTGCACATTTAGTAAATTGAATTTGTGATATAACTCCAGACCTTTAATGCTGCTAACCAGGCTTGACTGAGCATCACATGGAAGTTTGATCCTTTTTGCAGCTGTAGAACTTAGCACATGCCACACTTTTCCCAGGACATACTGATTTTTTTTTTTTTTTTTTTTTGCACTGAGATATATTGTTAGCCAATGCTGCCCACTGTATGTGCACATTGGTTTGGGTTGAGTTTTTCCCTCTGACCCTCTGATTAACTTTGAAATATCTGCTTTTATAGTACTTCACATAAACACCATTACTTCAGTAGAAGCACTGGAACTTAAAACATTCTGAAGTTTTCAAATAAACTACATAGAGATGACTCTAGTGCTTTCAGGCTTAAAGAAGAGGTTGGAATCTTCTGACAGATATTAACTTTATTTAGTTTATTTGCCAGCATCAGAATATTTTAAGATTCTGTTTACTACAAGGACAATACATGGTTGGAAGTTCATAAACTGAGAGCTGTAGTGTTGATTTGTAGGAGAGACCTTTCATGACTCTTATTTAAATCACCATGAATCTTCACACTGATTTTCTCAGGGTTAGATGAGAGAAGTCACTTCACCAAAAGGTCCCATCCAAAAAGACTGCTCAACCAGTTTTTGCAGTTTTTGCTTCATAATTCAAAAATGTCTTGACCAAGATTTTGGATTGTGACTGGAGTCTTCCTGGCTGTGCCTTGGTTGAGATGAACTTTGAGACAAATGTGTTTTAAGAAATACATTGTAACTCTGAAACAATATGCGCAGTAACTTCAGAGTGTGCGACTGCAGCCCCAACCTGTCCTTCACACATCTTTTTCTTTGCTAAATGAAGAATAATTATAGTAAGGACATAACCTATTCTCAGAAGAGACATGCAAAGACTATAAGTCTTGGGAAAGTGTATTTAAAGATGAAAGAGAATTGAAAAGAAAAAAAATAGTAAAAAAAGAAAAGCATAAAAAGAGGGAAAGGAAGGGATCATACAGATCCCTTCAGATTATAACAGATTATTTTTATTTACATTTAAAATTCAGATTATAACATACAACCTTAAACCCAAACTCTTTACTGGACCTTCCTTATCAACAGCTAGTTCCTGATGTACACAAAAAGAATCTTAAATTTCCTTTTTGTACTTTCAGTGTAAACGATCATGCAATCTACTTACTTACTGGCTCTGAGGAGCTTAAGAACAATGCAGGATATATAGCGAAACTGAATAAATCCAAAATCCCCTGAGCAAATTTTAAATTAACCTCTAAAAGTGCCCTGGCAAATTACAATCTTGGTAACACATTTGTATCTGTACTTCTTTTTGAATTCCTACTGCTATCAAGAGACACATTTGAAGGCTGTTTGCAAGCCACATTCAAAGCCTCTAGTGTGAATGAAACAAATAAGGCAAAAGGGTACTTCTGAGGGTTGAGGAATGAAAGATTTCAGGGACAGAAGCTGGTCTGTACACCCGTGTACAAAAAGAAGCCTCACATTTGTAGAGCAGAGTAAAGAGAGGAGAAAATGACGATGTCTATACTGCATAAGCATTGAAATATTTGTGTCAAGTAAAGAAATCCTGATGTTTTTAATGGATAAGATTTTTTTAACATAAGCCAAAGAAGTGCCCTATTTTGACTCAATTGGCTTTTAATTGTGATTACTGAACTTCAGTGCCTCACAAATGATGTATATTGAGGATGTATTGTAACACACACACACATTTTAATACATTCCCCATTGTATATTTGAAGCTTCACAGCTTCCATAATGAGTATTTTTAGGGATGATGCTAAGGTAAAAAAAAGGCGTCTGTTCCTCTTAAGACTGTAAGACCTTATGGAAAATTCAAAAAGCAGATTAGGATGTCTACAAACCACTGCAAATCTAGGACTAATTTTGATGTAGCTGATAACTAGACAAGACACAATTAAGCTAGCTTTTCATGATTCTCATACTTAATGATATTCTATAGCTATTTATATATTTGCAGCAGTTATAATTAGTAATGCTATTAGTGATACCTCATCATAGCATTAACTATAGTGCTTTTACTCCATATAAATTATGACATTAACTTTGGTAATAAATCTGTTTTTCTTGTCATCTTGTAAATTTAATAGGTTATGCTTCTCACTAAGAGAAACAGATTGATTAAAAAGGTGTCCTGCCTAGGCACAGAGGTGGTAGTCAGGTTCAGTAGAAGTGTTGAATTAAATATACGGCTTCCTTAAAGGGCAGGAGAAGCAGATCCCCTTGACAGGTTTGAGCACTGCTATACTCAACTGTCACAAGGTAGAGAGGGAGTGTGTATGCAGGGATTGGGAGGGATGGAGCAGATGCTGTGCCTCTGCAACCATCAATAGCAGCACCGAAGTAGTTCTCAGTAGCTCCAGATCTCTTTAAAATCTCGACCAACCAAGCCAATTTAGTGAAGTTTTCTTTTCAATGGCTTATTTTCATAACACTTTCCTTCACTCCTTAACAGAGCTGTCTGGACCTCAGCTAAGGAGAGAATAATCCACTGACAAGACATCTCCTTTAATTCAAAGGCTTCTCTGAGGAATTCATGCTCAGAAGTGAAAAGGGGACAGGAGCAACTTGATCACTTTTACACATGCATCAATCTACAGTCTTTAGCAGACTGTAGTCTGTAGCACTGACCAGAGGGGAAAAAAAAATAACAGAAAGCACCAAGTTACTTTAAATGAACATATATATATTCAAGTGGTTGGACTCATACATTCACACTCACACACACACATACACACACATATATGTATATTCTCATACAATCACAGTCCTATCAGATTTTTTCATCTACAATTCATTGTTTTGCTGAAGGAGGCAATGTTTCCCAAGAATAAAAGATGCAGGGGTACAGTATGGAAAATTTTCTTCAAGGCTTATGACAGAAAGAGGCAGGCATCTCACTGCACACTGTGGCAACATGCCATGCCATGTTATCGTGCTACCAAAGAGAGTAACGGAATGGGACCTGCTCTGACCTTTTAGAACTAAAACCTTCACATTCTGTGTCTCACTGAAGTGAACTGAGAAGGCTGGGAGCTATGTCAGAGTTTTTATTTTTAGTTTCAGGTATCTTCACTTCCATTAGAGCAAATCCAACAAATGCAGTGAGACTCTAGGACATTGCCAGTCAGCATATTGTGACAACCAAGGCTAGGCTTGGCATTTGGCTCTGTATCTACTCTTGAAGAAGACTCAAAGTAACACTGCAATCTGTGGTTTACAGTGATTACATTGTCTTAGCGGCACAGCAATATAAAAAATTGCAGTACCAACTAGATACGTTTCTTTCCCCACAGCAGTAAATCCTTTCAAATGTGTTCTTCTAGACAGAATACTAAAAACTGACAGAACTGATGCCCAACATTTACTATGCACAAATTCAGATGGTAGCTCACACCACTACTTTTGTGACTACCTGTCCATTTTTTTTTTCTGGAGGGAAAAAAAGCCAAATGTAACAAAACTTCAAAACATCAAAAGTTTTGTAGTGACTTCATCTGTTTTGACTCCTGCAGTGTTCATTTCCCAGTCAGTAGCGTATACAGTGTTACCAACAAGAAAAGAGATTCTGGAATGAGACCTTAGCACTCTATTTTCTTAATAGTCCACAAGGAACAGAAGAGAATATTGTTTGTTGTTTTTTTGGTGTTTTTTTGGTGTGTTTTTTTTTCCCTGTAATGTTTTTAGTAGTCTTTGAATTAGTGTATAGATAAAAAGTTTTTATTTGTCAGTTAAAGTAAGGAAGCATATTTGAAGAAGTAACATTTCAAAAACGCTAAAACTTACACCTTAAAAATAAACCCCAAAACCCTTAAGGTCAGACTTCCAAAGCTGCACTTAGGCATCTAAAATCACTGAGTTGATTTGAGAGCCCTGGCCAAATAACCATTCCAATATTTAAACCCTGGAGCATGGTAAAATATTCAGCTAAACTATTTTTCTCATTTATCTCAACATTGTATTGTTGAGATTGTATGATTCTATCAATAATGAGAGAAGAAAAGAAGTATATATACCTTTAGCTGAGCCTGTCTATATGAATAGGTATTTTACATAAACATATCTAAAATTTTTTTTGTTTCCAAACACTGTAATTCTTACAGCAGTCCTCATACCTTCTCCACACTGACACAAAAGTAGGTTATCACAAAATCACAGAGTGGTTAAGGTTGGAAGAGACCTCTGGAGGTCATCTAGTCCAACCCCCCTGCTCAAGTAGGACCATATAATGCCACTTTCTCAGGACTTTGGATTCTATCCAAGGATGCAGAATCAACAACCATTTTTTCCAACAATTCTAGTTATTTTTGCACTCCTAAGCATGAGAACATTTGCTTCCTCATAGCTCCCCAACAGAAAATGCCAAGTTCTGGTATCAAATGACAGCCCTCAGATGCTTTCACAAACCAGAGTACTATGGATCTCTACTTGATGAAAGCAGCAGTTACCTCTCTGCAGGTAAGGTAAAGATTGGGAAAAGACCAAGGGTTAAAGTGGTCATGGGGTATTTGGAGCATTCCAAAAGGGACACACCAAAGTGGAAATCTTTTCTGCTCTTTCTTGAATTGTATAGTGAACCCATTCAGGGTCAGTGCATAAGGGAACATGGGCAGCTGTGGTACCAGGAGAAACATGGCAAAATACAGCTGTTTGTGATGTTTGTCTAAAATAACTGCGATGGTAGACCAGGAAGAGAGAGATTTAGAGGGAAAAAGAGCAAGAGATAGAATCTGGGAGAGCAAAGATGAAGTCCTGGGATTTTCCTATCATTACATCAGACCTTGACATAGGTTACAAGCAAGTGGTAGGGAAATTCCAAGAACTTCTCTTCTCTGGCTCCCCCTCTTGGAGCCCACAGCTTCAAGGTAGAAGCTGATACAGTGGGCATGCATTCTCTGTAAGGAAGCATACATAGCCTGGCTATCCAAGTTACTTTATTACTTTAAGCTAGGAGAAAGCATCAAGCTTGCCATGCTGAGCCATTAGGAAAAGTAGGAGAAGGAACCCAATCCAGTGCTCTTAGTCATTTGCTGCATCCAATATTTGAGAAAAAGGCACATGAGTGATTTAAAGGGTAGGTGTATTCAGGTTGGGAGCCCCCTAAGTTGGGAAATAGGGTGATATTTATCCTGTTAAACAGGCCACAGCATCTCACTAACTGAAAACATTGCATAAACACTGAAATAAAGTGGGGGCAGCAGGGGGAGAGGACTGGAGAAAAGATAAAATGGAAAAAAAAATTAATTCCTGTAATATCTCCAATGCCCCAGCTGCTTCACAGCATTGGCTGAGAAAAATAGAGAACTGTAATTAAAAACTGAAGCAAATATAGGAAGTCGCAGATGTGGAAATTATTAGACAAATACTCCTCCATAATGTATAGGTCCTGTGCAAAGTCATACGCATTTTATTCACATCCTGGAAAATAACTTCACTCCCCAAGACAACAGACACAATCAACATCCAGAGCCAGGCTACAGAGAAGTGTAATGAGACGTTTTCAGCAGGGTCTTAAAATGTGAAACTTCTTGTGCAAATGAAGTATGTGAACAACATACAATTGCATAAGCAAATCCCAGCACCAAAATACAGTTACTGTTCTCACTGATGAAAGAAGTGAGTCAACAGACCCCTTCAGAGAAAGTTGTTTTGCACAGACGTCTGGACACTTCCATAGCAAAAAGCACTGGCTTGTAAAATGGATTTTGAACCATGTCTTCTTCCCCTTTCTAGTGAATAGACTCACAGTGGGCAGCACACAGCACAGGTGAATAGAATCAAGTATCAAGTTTACTTAGCTTCATTTGTTAACTGACTTTCTACTAAGGAAGAAGCTCATTACCCTTTTTGTTGCAACCCATCAACAAGGACTATTATCAGGGTCTCATAATGTCAAATAGATTTATTGTTGTCAACTAGACATTCAACCAAATTAATATCTCTGTGCACAATTTAGCTGTAGATATAATTTAATATATAAGTCATATGTTGCATAAACATTTCTCAAGGGAAAGGTCAGGTTACGCTTTGAAGGACAGTCTCTGTAACAACTTGCATGTCTCACGAGAAAGCCATTACATTTTACGCCATACCAAGGGCCAAATTCTTATTTCACCCATGTCCTTTAATTTACATCAACATAAAAGAGACACATACAGGTTGTTTTTAAAGGTTATTTTAGGAATGTGGAGTTGAGACAGTCCTAATATAAATGTCCTTATATCTTGCAAAAATCATCACAGGTCTTCTGTAATAAAAACATGCTCCTTTGTCTGAAAGAGATTTTGACAACATGGCAGCCCAGGCTCAGGAGAAGCTCCAGTGTCCATGTTGTTTTCAGTGCTTAATATTATATTTATGCCATGTGACCGTCAACCAGAAACTCAGATGTGTATAATGAATTAAAATTACATTGCAACTCCATCCAAAGCCTGAACTCCAACCCGAGACTCTGACATTTGACATAATTGATAGCTAATGCCACAATTTCTAATAGAACCAAATTTTAATCCTCTAAGGATCTGTCATAAGGGGGAAACAACATAGGCAGTAATTATGTGAGGCCCAGACAAGGAAATACTTCATCTTTTATTAATGCTACATATTTAACAATTGAGAAAAGGTTTCCATGCCTTCAGTGTGTTGTGCAAATATTTTTACCTTTGAAAAAGGATGATGCTTTTGATCTTACTCTTGGAGAAAAGAAAAACAACAAACAAAAGGAGAGACCTAAATATTGAACAATAAACTACTGAACAATTCAGACACAGACTGAATGCTGAAGGGTTCAGAGCAGGCTCTGAAACATTATTTGCTAACTTTGGAGTAAATGTTTAACTAGTAGAGTAGGATTTGCAAGTTTCTGATAAGGTTGATGGTCATGTGGCTGCTTCAGTGATAGATTGCATTATTTTGCTGTGATCCTTTTTAATGTCCTTCCTTCTTTTGAAGAAGTGTAATGTTTTTGAAAATTCAAAAAGCTACTTCAAAGGATTGTTCCTTCTTTATGGAAACACATCTCTTTGAAGTAGGAAGGGAGAGAGAGCAAAACCCATCTCTGAATTTTAGTTCTATCTCACACGCAAATTTGGGGACACACATGAGGTCATTACTGATACTATGTACATATAGTAATGTACAGAGCAATGCCATAATGCATGACAATAGTTATCTGCAATGTGACTGCTTCAGTACATGCTACTCGAGTTGCCAGTGTGCCTCTACAACCTGCAGTGAAGGTAGTCCTCCTGAACCAGGGAACTGGAAGCAAGTGAACTCCATGCAGTCACACTCTGATGTACGATTGCAAAGAGGAAGACCTACCAAATAACTGCAAACAAGCCCAAATAATGAAAGTCAAATAAGATTTGGATCTCTCTTCACTTTCACTGTAATCACAGTGTTCTCTAAACCCTGTAATGTGCAATGCTTTCTTTTAGCTCTTTAATTGTAGGTGCCTCAAGTCATATCACAGATTTAAAAACAAAGGTGTAACAGCCGCCTTCAGAGACAATAGTGCACCAATCTGAAATAATAATTTCCATGTAGAATGTTGGATGAAAATAAACTATCGGTGACCATGGAGGCCAGAGTAGCTTGTTCCAGTTCCCTTTGTACCTCAAGATTAATTTCATTCATTTTTAATTCCTGTTCATTAGTACTGAGGTAGTTTATTGTTTTAAAATTTAAGTAGAACACCACAAAGGCTTCTTCAGGAATGTCTGGGATGACATGTCACAGTTTACTTACACTCAACTGTCTGTGAAATAAAGCTTTAGGCCTTCATTTAACCCTTCCTACGGGCCTTTTTGAAACCTATCTGAAAAATTAATCCCATTCAAATCTACCAGACCAAAATTCCAGAGGTCTTCTGAATTACAAAGAGATAGTCTGCAGGATGAAAGGAAATAACATGAAGAAATCCATTTTGTCCAGATACATTTGAGAAGCCATAGAAGCATCCAACATGGACTCTACCATTTTGTCCACTCTTTCTGGCTGCTGCTGCACACTTCCACACAGAGCAGTAGGTACTGACCAGAAGGATTTTCAAGATTAGCATGGGACCCATCACAAGAATTTCATAAAATCATGGAATATGCTAAATTGGAAGGGATCCGTGAGGATCATTGAGTCCAACTCCTGGCTCTGTGCAGGACATCCAAGAATTATACTGTGTGCCTGAGAGTGTTGCCCAAACTTGAACTCAGACAGTGTGATCACTTCTCTTGGGAGCCTGTTCCAAGCAGGAACAGTTCTCAACCACCCTCTGGGTGAAAAGCTTTTTCCTGACATCCAACCTAAACCTCCCTCATCTCAGCTTCATGCTGTTTACAGAGTACTTCTCTTTTGTGGTCACTGACATTCTCCCATTTGTGTTAAACACTACGTGGCAGCTGGTTGAAAGAAAAAGGTGAATTTAGTCAACCCTCACTGAGCTTTACTTTACATGTTGGACTTGATTAAGCGTGAATATAGGAAATGCCTCTGGTAGATGGTATTGACCTGAAGTTAATAAAATCATGCAATGCTGTTGTTTTCTGAGTTTAAGAAGCACACAACTGGAAGTGAAATGGACTGAGATTTCTTTTGCTCTCAAATTTTACTGAGTCCATTTCACAGTAAAAGGAGTGTGTGAAAAGAAATCTATATTGCATTACATTTTACTAACAGAATATTATTATCCTGTGCATAAGTATCTGTAAACATAATTTCATGCTCCCTAACAAGACTTGACAAAAACCATAATTTCCAGATTCAGAGAAAAGAATGACATTAAATCAGAGGGCTCTTAGAAGACATGAAACCCGAATGGTGTGCATAGCTTATCCCCTATAATACGAAACAATATGCACATATAAACCTATTCAATACTGCTGGGACAGTCCTTTTGGCTGTCCTGCTCTGAAAGTCATCCTTGATGAAACATAAGGCCAAAGAAAGAGATGAAATCCATCTCCAGAATGTCAGTGGCTTTGCATTTCCATGGACAGTAGGAGTATTCAGAACACTTGTTTTGGCTTCAGTGCCTTTTGCAGTTATTTTTACATGTCAGCAATGGTATCTCTTATGAAACATTTTCTTTTCAAAAGCTTGTCATCCCAGTGACACTTATTGCACTGGGAGTCCTTGCAGCAATTACTAGTACTTTTGAGTCCTCTCAGTGTCTCCGAGTTATTCAACTTCAAAGTCCAAAACCAGTATCTAGTGAAATGAAAAAACCTGGAACCACATGGATTTCTAGTTTTCTATGTCTGTACAATTCCCAAAGGAACTAAGACAGATGTTAGATCTATGCTGAGTCCTTTGATAGCAGAAGCTCTATCATTCTTCTCCAAATTTGCTGTGCATTCTCTCTTCCTTGTGTGTCACATCAAGTTGTTGTTTTTTTTTTTTTTTAACCAGTAGGTTTATACCAGAGTTGCTGATGTTAATTCTTTAATAAATGCAGTTTAAAGTAAATCCCCTCCCTAAAGCTGTTCACTTGAACAGTTAAGGCAGGACAGAAGTATCAATGGATCCAAAACGTGGAAAAGATGATGTAAGGTAACATAGTGCTTCACCCCTGGAAAAAACAAAACACCAAAAAAAATTTGAGAGGAAAAAAAGGAAAAACTGGGTTTGACAGCCAGCTTCTGCCATCTCTGGTCTTTTTCCACTTGACAACACTGTCAAAATATGGTTTGAAATCAATTCTCCTAAAAGGCAGGTGGGTAACTATGCTAATCCCTGAGCTTCTGGCACTCCAGGGAGAGATCTTTTGCAGCATTTTGGCAGTTGTTGGTTCTCTCCTTCAGACACACACTCCAGAGGGGAAAGCCATTTCCTATCTCACTCCAGGTTTAATCAAGTCCTTTTCCTCATATTATTTTCTTTAAAAATTCCTAAATTCCAGTTTAACATGCACTCATGTACTTCTGAACCTTAAATAATATTCTGTAATATCATTGCTGACATTAAATATACATAGTCTGACAAGAGGTTTGCATAATATTGTAGGCTGTTTTTCCAATAACACAGCATAAATTTCTTCATTGCCTCAATATACCTTTCCACCATTTGTAGTAATGTGGCATCTATTGAAAATTTTGATAGCATTTCTTTCAAGAAGCAATGGTACTTCTGTAGATGGGTATCAAGTTTCATTTCTACTTTATCAATACGGGAAAACTGATCTTATACCACCACTCTCTGTAATGAGAGAATTACCTGAATTCAAAGACAATACTGCAGGGCATCTAGAAGGAACAGTTACTGCAATTAAAACATATGTTTTTTAAATGCTTCAAAAGAGTCTGTTTAACATTCACTGCCACAGAGTATCTGACCATTCCCAGAAAAACAAGATTATCTTTAAACACA